>NW_026907108.1:0-157646 GCF_033978795.1 Nerophis ophidion
TTTCAAAATACCTGATTCTGCTAAAACTTACATTTTACTTACATTTTTATAGCTTTTTTCGCATTATCTCAGGATTCTAAGACTATTATAGTCATATTGAGTAAAAAACTACTTTTTGCATTTGCAAGATTTAAAAAAGCATATGTTTCTAGTAAAACTCCCAAAGATGCATTATTTCAGGCATTATTAGCCATTTTTAATGTGTGGTGTAGGAGTTATGTTTAAATAACTGTCATATTGAGTGTCACAGTATACAGTCATATTGATTAAAACCTCATTTTTGTATTTGCAAACCATTGAAAAACAACTGTATCTAGTAAAACTAACATGTATTCAATATCACAGGCATTTTTAGACATTTTGCACGTTTGGATTAGGAATTATGTTGGAATACATTTTTATTGCTTTTTTCGCATTATCTCAGGATTCTAAGTACATTACTGTCAAATTGAGTAACAAATCAAATTTTGTTTTTGCAAACCTTACCAAATGTTTTTTTTTCTGGGAAACTCTCGAAGATGCATTTCTTCAGGCATTATTAGACTATTTGCATGTGTATTTTTGGAGTTATGTTACAAAAAATGTCATTTTGAGTGTGACCAATATGAGGCCAGTAAAATCTAATATTTGTATTTGTCAACCTTTCCAAAATACCTGATTCTGCTAAAACTTACATAAATTCAATATTAAAGGCTTTTTAAGACAAATTTCATATTTGGTTTTGGAGTTATGATTATAAACCCTTCATATTTAGTATGACAGTTACACTGTTATATTGAATAAAAAAACTAATTTTTGTCTTTGCAAACCTTACAAAATATCATTTTTCTAGTAAAACTAACAAAAAAACATATCTCTGGGCATTATTAGCCATTTTGCATGTGTTGTTTAGAAGTTATGTTTGAATACATTTTTATTGCTTTTTTCGCATTATCTCAGGATTCTAAGACTATTATAGTCATATTGAGTAAAAAACTACTTTTTGCATTTGCAAGATTTAAAAAAGCATATGTTTTTAGTAAAACTCCCAAAGATGCATTATTTCAGGCATTATTAGCCATTTTTAATGTGTGGTTTAGGAGTTATGTTTAAATAACTGTCATATTGAGTGTTACAGTATACAGTCATATTGAGTAAAACCTAATTTTTGTATTTGCAAACCTTTGAAAAACAACTGTATATAGTAAAACTCACATCAATTGAATATCACAGGCATTTTTAGACATTTTGCACGTTTGGATTAGGAATTATGTTGGAATACATTTTTATTGCTTTTTTCGCATTATCTCAGGATTCTAAGTACATTACTGTCAAATTGAGTAACAAATCAAATTTTGTTTTTGCAAACCTTACCAAATGTTTTTTTTCTGGAAAACTCTCGAAGATGCATTTCTTCAGGCATTATTAGACTATTTGCATGTGTATTTTTGGAGTTATGTTTCAAAAAATGTCATTTTGAGTGTGACCAATATGAGGCCAGTAAAATCTAATATTTGTATTCGTCAACCTTTCCAAAATACCTGATTCTGCTAAAACTTACATAAATTCAATATTAAAGGCTTTTTAAGACAAATTTCATATTTGGTTTTGGAGTTATGATTATAAACCTTTCATATTTAGTATGACAGTTACACTGTTATATTGAATAAAAAAACTAATTTGTGTCTTTGCAAACCTTACAAAAGATCATTTTTCTAGTAAAACTAACAAAAAAACATATCTCTGGGCATTATTAGCCATTTTGCATGTGTTGTTTAGAAGTTATGTTTGAATACATTTTTATTGCTTTTTTCGCATTATCTCAGGATTCTAAGACTATTATAGTCATATTGAGTAAAAAACTACTTTTTGCATTTGCAAGATTTAAAAAAGCATATGTTTTTAGTAAAACTCCCAAAGATGCATTATTTCAGGCATTATTAGCCATTTTTAATGTGTGGTTTAGGAGTTATGTTTAAATAACTGTCATATTGAGTGTTACAGTATACAGTCATATTGAGTAAAACCTCATTTTTGTATTTGCAAACCATTGAAAAACAACTGTATCTAGTAAAACTCACATGTATTGAATATCACAGGCATTTTTAGACATTTTGCACGTTTGGATTAGGAATTATGTTGGAATACATTTTTATTGCTTTTTTCGCATTATCTCAGGATTCTAAGTTCCTTTTTAATCGAATTGAGTAACAAATCAAATTTTGTTTTTGCAAACCTTACCAAATGTTTTTTTTTTTCAGGAAAACTCTTGAAGATGCATTTCTTCAGGCATTATTAGACATTTTGCATGTGTATTTTTGGAGTTATGTTTCAAAAAATGTCATTTTGAGTGTGACCAATGTGAGGCCAGTAAAATCTAATATTTGTATTTGTCAACCTTTTCAAAATACCTGATTCTGCTAAAACTTACATTTTACTTACATTTTTATAGCTTTTTTCGCATTATCTCAGGATTCTAAGACTATTATAGTCATATTGAGTAAAAAACTACTTTTTGCATTTGCAAGATTTGAAAAAGCATATGTTTTTAGTAAAACTCCCAAAGATGCATTATTTCAGGCATTATTAGCCATTTTTAATGTGTGGTTTAGGAGTTATGTTTAAATAACTGTCATATTGAGTGCTACAGTATACAGTCATATTGAGTAAAACCTCATTTTTGTATTTGCAAACCATTGAAAAACAACTGTATCTAGTAAAACTCACATGTATTGAATATCACAGGCATTTTTAGACATTTTGCACGTTTGGATTAGGAATTATGTTGGAATACATTTTTATTGCTTTTTTCGCATTATCTCAGGATTCTAAGTTCCTTTTTAATCGAATTGAGTAACAAATCAAATTTTGTTTTTGCAAACCTTACCAAATGTTTTTTTTTCTGGGAAACTCTCGAAGATGCATTTCTTCAGGCATTATTAGACTATTTGCATGTGTATTTTTGGAGTTATGTTTCAAAAAATGTCATTTTGAGTGTGACCAATATGAGGCCAGTAAAATCTAATATTTGTATTTGTCAACCTTTCCAAAATACCTGATTCTGCTAAAACTTACATAAATTCAATATTAAAGGCTTTTTAAGACAAATTTCATATTTGGTTTTGGAGTTATGATTATAAACCCTTCATATTTAGTATGACAGTTACACTGTTATATTGAATAAAAAAACTAATTTTTGTCTTTGCAAACCTTACAAAATATCATTTTTCTAGTAAAACTAACAAAAAAACATATCTCTGGGCATTATTAGCCATTTTGCATGTGTTGTTTAGAAGTTATGTTTGAATACATTTTTATTGCTTTTTTCGCATTATCTCAGGATTCTAAGACTATTATAGTCATATTGAGTAAAAAACTACTTTTTGCATTTGCAAGATTTAAAAAAGCATATGTTTTTAGTAAAACTCCCAAAGATGCATTATTTCAGGCATTATTAGCCATTTTTAATGTGTGGTTTAGGAGTTATGTTTAAATAACTGTCATATTGAGTGTTACAGTATACAGTCATATTGAGTAAAACCTAATTTTTGTATTTGCAAACCATTGAAAAACAACTGTATCTAGTAAAACTCACATCAATTGAATATCACAGGCATTTTTAGACATTTTGCACGTTTGGATTAGGAATTATGTTGGAATACATTTTTATTGCTTTTTTCGCATTATCTCAGGATTCTAAGTACATTACTGTCAAATTGAGTAACAAATCAAATTTTGTTTTTGCAAACCTTACCAAATGTTTTTTTTCTGGAAAACTCTCGAAGATGCATTTCTTCAGGCATTATTAGACTATTTGCATGTGTATTTTTGGAGTTATGTTTCAAAAAATGTCATTTTGAGTGTGACCAATATGAGGCCAGTAAAATCTAATATTTGTATTCGTCAACCTTTCCAAAATACCTGATTCTGCTAAAACTTACATAAATTCAATATTAAAGGCTTTTTAAGACAAATTTCATATTTGGTTTTGGAGTTATGATTATAAACCTTTCATATTTAGTATGACAGTTACACTGGTATATTGAATAAAAAAACTAATTTGTGTCTTTGCAAACCTTACAAAAGATCATTTTTCTAGTAAAACTAACAAAAAAACATATCTCTGGGCATTATTAGCCATTTTGCATGTGTTGTTTAGAAGTTATGTTTGAATACATTTTTATTGCTTTTTTCGCATTATCTCAGGATTCTAAGACTATTATAGTCATATTGAGTAAAAAACTACTTTTGCATTTGCAAGATTTAAAAAAGCATATGTTTTTAGTAAAACTCCCAAAGATGCATTATTTCAGGCATTATTAGCCATTTTTAATGTGTGGTTTAGGAGTTATGTTTAAATAACTGTCATATTGAGTGTTACAGTATACAGTCATATTGAGTAAAACCTCATTTTTGTATTTGCAAACCATTGAAAAACAACTGTATCTAGTAAAACTCACATGTATTGAATATCACAGGCATTTTTAGACATTTTGCACGTTTGGATTAGGAATTATGTTGGAATACATTTTTATTGCTTTTTTCGCATTATCTCAGGATTCTAAGTTCCTTTTTAATCGAATTGAGTAACAAATCAAATTTTGTTTTTGCAAACCTTACCAAATGTTTTTTTTTTTCAGGAAAACTCTTGAAGATGCATTTCTTCAGGCATTATTAGACATTTTGCACGTTTGGATTAGGAATTATGTTGGAATACATTTTTATTGCTTTTTTCGCATTATCTCAGGATTCTAAGTACATTACTGTCAAATTGAGTAACAAATCAAATTTTGTTTTTGCAAACCTTACCAAATGTTTTTTTTCTGGAAAACTCTCGAAGATGCATTTCTTCAGGCATTATTAGACTATTTGCATGTGTTTTTGGAGTTATGTTTCAAAAAATGTCATTTTGAGTGTGACCAATATGAGGCCAGTAAAATCTAATATTTGTATTCGTCAACCTTTCCAAAATACCTGATTCTGCTAAAACTTACATAAATTCAATATTAAAGGCTTTTTAAGACAAATTTCATATTTGGTTTTGGAGTTATGATTATAAACCTTTCATATTTAGTATGACAGTTACACTGGTATATTGAATAAAAAAACTAATTTGTGTCTTTGCAAACCTTACAAAAGATCATTTTTCTAGTAAAACTAACAAAAAAACATATCTCTGGGCATTATTAGCCATTTTGCATGTGTTGTTTAGAAGTTATGTTTGAATACATTTTTATTGCTTTTTTCGCATTATCTCAGGATTCTAAGACTATTATAGTCATATTGAGTAAAAAACTACTTTTTGCATTTGCAAGATTTAAAAAAGCATATGTTTTTAGTAAAACTCCCAAAGATGCATTATTTCAGGCATTATTAGCCATTTTTAATGTGTGGTTTAGGAGTTATGTTTAAATAACTGTCATATTGAGTGTTACAGTATACAGTCATATTGAGTAAAACCTCATTTTTGTATTTGCAAACCATTGAAAAACAACTGTATCTAGTAAAACTCACATGTATTGAATATCACAGGCATTTTTAGACATTTTGCACGTTTGGATTAGGAATTATGTTGGAATACATTTTTATTGCTTTTTTCGCATTATCTCAGGATTCTAAGTTCCTTTTTAATCGAATTGAGTAACAAATCAAATTTTGTTTTTGCAAACCTTACCAAATGTTTTTTTTTTTCAGGAAAACTCTTGAAGATGCATTTCTTCAGGCATTATTAGACATTTTGCATGTGTATTTTTGGAGTTATGTTTCAAAAAATGTCATTTTGAGTGTGACCAATGTGAGGCCAGTAAAATCTAATATTTGTATTTGTCAACCTTTTCAAAATACCTGATTCTGCTAAAACTTACATTTTACTTACATTTTTATAGCTTTTTTCGCATTATCTCAGGATTCTAAGACTATTATAGTCATATTGAGTAAAAAACTACTTTTTGCATTTGCAAGATTTAAAAAAGCATATGTTTCTAGTAAAACTCCCAAAGATGCATTATTTCAGGCATTATTAGCCATTTTTAATGTGTGGTTTAGGAGTTATGTTTAAATAACTGTCATATTGAGTGTTACAGTATACAGTCATATTGAGTAAAACCTCATTTTTGTATTTGCAAACCATTGAAAAACAACTGTATCTAGTAAAACTCACATGTATTCAATATCACAGGCATTTTTAGACATTTTGCACGTTTGGATTAGGAATTATGTTGGAATACATTTTTATT
The DNA here is from genome assembly GCF_033978795.1 of Nerophis ophidion. Lineage (NCBI taxonomy): Eukaryota > Metazoa > Chordata > Actinopteri > Syngnathiformes > Syngnathidae > Nerophis > Nerophis ophidion. Next base: position 6,216 of record NW_026907108.1, read on the forward strand.
GCTTTTTTCGCATTATCTCAGGATTCTAAGTTCCATTTTAAACGAATTGAGTAACAAATCAAATTTTGTTTTTGCAAACCTTACCAAATGTTTTTTTTTTTCAGGAAAACTCTTGAAGATGCATTTCTTCAGGCATTATTAGACATTTTGCATGTGTATTTTTGGAGTTATGTTTCAAAAAATGTCATTTTGAGTGTGACCAATATGAGGCCAGTAAAATCTAATATTTGTATTTGTCAACCTTTTCAAAATACCTGATTCTGCTAAAACTTACATAAATTCAATATTAAAGGCTATTTAAGACAAATTTCATATTTGGTTTTGGAGTTATGATTATAAACCTTTCATATTTAGTATGACAGTTACACTGTTATATTGAATACAAAAACTAATTTGTGTCTTTGCAAACCTTACAAAAGATCATTTTTTTAGTAAAACTAACAAAAAAACATATCTCTGGGCATTATTAGCCATTTTGCATGTGTTGTTTAGAAGTTATGTTTGAATACATTTTTATAGCTTTTTTCGCATTATCTCAGGATTCTAAGACTATTATAGTCATATTGAGTAAAAAACTACTTTTTGCATTTGCAAGATTTAAAAAAGCATATGTTTCTAGTAAAACTCCCAAAGATGCATTATTTCAGGCATTATTAGCCATTTTTAATGTGTGGTGTAGGAGTTATGTTTAAATAACTGTCATATTGAGTGTCACAGTATACAGTCATATTGATTAAAACCTCATTTTTGTATTTGCAAACCATTGAAAAACAACTGTATCTAGTAAAACTAACATGTATTCAATATCACAGGCATTTTTAGACATTTTGCACGTTTGGATTAGGAATTATGTTGGAATACATTTTTATTGCTTTTTTCGCATTATCTCAGGATTCTAAGTACATTACTGTCAAATTGAGTAACAAATCAAATTTTGTTTTTGCAAACCTTACCAAATGTTTTTTTTTCTGGGAAACTCTCGAAGATGCATTTCTTCAGGCATTATTAGACTATTTGCATGTGTATTTTTGGAGTTATGTTTCAAAAAATGTCATTTTGAGTGTGACCAATATGAGGCCAGTAAAATCTAATATTTGTATTTGTCAACCTTTCCAAAATACCTGATTCTGCTAAAACTTACATAAATTCACTATTAAAGGCTTTTTAAGACAAATTTCATATTTGGTTTTGGAGTTATGATTATAAACCCTTCATATTTAGTATGACAGTTACACTGTTATATTGAATAAAAAAACTAATTTGTGTCTTTGCAAACCTTACAAAATATCATTTTTCTAGTAAAACTAACAAAAAAACATATCTCTGGGCATTATTAGCCATTTTGCATGTGTTGTTTAGAAGTTATGTTTGAATACATTTTTATTGCTTTTTTCGCATTATCTCAGGATTCTAAGACTATTATAGTCATATTGAGTAAAAAACTACTTTTTGCATTTGCAAGATTTAAAAAAGCATATGTTTTTAGTAAAACTCCCAAAGATGCATTATTTCAGGCATTATTAGCCATTTTTAATGTGTGGTTTAGGAGTTATGTTTAAATAACTGTCATATTGAGTGTTACAGTATACAGTCATATTGAGTAAAACCTCATTTTTGTATTTGCAAACCATTGAAAAACAACTGTATCTAGTAAAACTCACATCAATTGAATATCACAGGCATTTTTAGACATTTTGCACGTTTGGATTAGGAATTATGTTGGAATACATTTTTATTGCTTTTTTCGCATTATCTCAGGATTCTAAGTACATTACTGTCAAATTGAGTAACAAATCAAATTTTGTTTTTGCAAACCTTACCAAATGTTTTTTTTCTGGAAAACTCTCGAAGATGCATTTCTTCAGGCATTATTAGACTATTTGCATGTGTATTTTTGGAGTTATGTTTCAAAAAATGTCATTTTGAGTGTGACCAATATGAGGCCAGTAAAATCTAATATTTGTATTCGTCAACCTTTCCAAAATACCTGATTCTGCTAAAACTTACATAAATTCAATATTAAAGGCTTTTTAAGACAAATTTCATATTTGGTTTTGGAGTTATGATTATAAACCTTTCATATTTAGTATGACAGTTACACTGTTATATTGAATAAAAAAACTAATTTGTGTCTTTGCAAACCTTACAAAAGATCATTTTTCTAGTAAAACTAACAAAAAAACATATCTCTGGGCATTATTAGCCATTTTGCATGTGTTGTTTAGAAGTTATGTTTGAATACATTTTTATTGCTTTTTTCGCATTATCTCAGGATTCTAAGACTATTATAGTCATATTGAGTAAAAAACTACTTTTTGCATTTGCAAGATTTAAAAAAGCATATGTTTTTAGTAAAACTCCCAAAGATGCATTATTTCAGGCATTATTAGCCATTTTTAATGTGTGGTTTAGGAGTTATGTTTAAATAACTGTCATATTGAGTGTTACAGTATACAGTCATATTGAGTAAAACCTCATTTTTGTATTTGCAAACCATTGAAAAACAACTGTATCTAGTAAAACTCACATGTATTCAATATCACAGGCATTTTTAGACATTTTGCACGTTTGGATTAGGAATTATGTTGGAATACATTTGTATTGCTTTTTTCGCATTATCTCAGGATTCTAAGACTATTATAGTCATATTGAGTAAAAAACAACTTTTTGCATTTGCAAGATTTGAAAAAGCATATGTTTTTAGTAAAACTCCCAAAGATGCATTATTTCAGGCATTATTAGCCATTTTTAATGTGTGGTTTAGGAGTTATGTTTAAATAACTGTCATATTGAGTGTTACAGTATACAGTCATATTGAGTAAAACCTCATTTTTGTATTTGCAAACCATTGAAAAACAACTGTATCTAGTAAAACTCACATGTATTGAATATCACAGGCATTTTTAGACATTTTGCACGTTTGGATTAGGAATTATGTTGGAATACATTTTTATTGCTTTTTTCGCATTATCTCAGGATTCTAAGTTCCTTTTTAATCGAATTGAGTAACAAATCAAATTTTGTTTTTGCAAACCTTACCAAATGTTTTTTTTTTTCAGGAAAACTCTTGAAGATGCATTTCTTCAGGCATTATTAGACATTTTGCATGTGTATTTTTGGAGTTATGTTTCAAAAAATGTCATTTTGAGTGTGACCAATATGAGGCCAGTAAAATCTAATATTTGTATTTGTCAACCTTTTCAAAATACCTGATTCTGCTAAAACTTACATAAATTCAATATTAAAGGCTTTTTAAGACAAATTTCATATTTGGTTTTGGAGTTATGATTATAAACCTTTCATATTTAGTATGACAGTTACACTGTTATATTGAATACAAAAACTAATTTGTGTCTTTGCAAACCTTACAAAAGATCATTTTTTTAGTAAAACTAACAAAAAAACATATCTCTGGGCATTATTAGCCATTTTGCATGTGTTGTTTAGAAGTTATGTTTGAATACATTTTTATTGCTTTTTTCGCATTATCTCAGGATTCTAAGACTATTATAGTCATATTGAGTAAAAAACTACTTTTTGCATTTGCAAGATTTAAAAAAGCATATGTTTCTAGTAAAACTCCCAAAGATGCATTATTTCAGGCATTATTAGCCATTTTTAATGTGTGGTGTAGGAGTTATGTTTAAATAACTGTCATATTGAGTGTTACAGTATACAGTCATATTGATTAAAACCTCATTTTTGTATTTGCAAACCATTGAAAAACAACTGTATCTAGTAAAACTAACATGTATTCAATATCACAGGCATTTTTAGACATTTTGCACGTTTGGATTAGGAATTATGTTGGAATACATTTTTATTGCTTTTTTCGCATTATCTCAGGATTCTAAGTACATTACTGTCAAATTGAGTGACAAATCAAGTTTTGTTTTTGCAAACCTTACCAAATGTTTTTTTTTCTGGAAAACTCTCGAAGATGCATTTCTTCAGGCATTATTAGACTATTTGCATGTGTATTTTTGGAGTTATGTTTCAAAAAAATGTCATTTTGAGTGTGACCAATATGAGGCCAGTAAAATCTAATATTTGTATTTGTCAACCTTTCCAAAATACCTGATTCTGCTAAAACTTACATAAATTCAATATTAAAGGCTTTTTAAGACAAATTTCATATTTGGTTTTGGAGTTATGATTATAAACCCTTCATATTTAGTATGACAGTTACACTGTTATATTGAATAAAAAAACTAATTTGTGTCTTTGCAAACCTTACAAAATATCATTTTTCTAGTAAAACTAACAAAAAAACATATCTCTGGGCATTATTAGCCATTTTGCATGTGTTGTTTAGAAGTTATGTTTGAATACATTTTTATTGCTTTTTTCGCATTATCTCAGGATTCTAAGACTATTATAGTCATATTGAGTAAAAAACTACTTTTTGCATTTGCAAGATTTAAAAAAGCATATGTTTTTAGTAAAACTCCCAAAGATGCATTATTTCAGGCATTATTAGCCATTTTTAATGTGTGGTTTAGGAGTTATGTTTAAATAACTGTCATATTGAGTGTTACAGTATACAGTCATATTGAGTAAAACCTCATTTTTGTATTTGCAAACCATTGAAAAACAACTGTATCTAGTAAAACTCACATCAATTGAATATCACAGGCATTTTTAGACATTTTGCACGTTTGGATTAGGAATAATGTTGGAATACATTTTTATTGCTTTTTTCGCATTATCTCGGGATTCTAAGTACATTACTGTCAAATTGAGTAACAAATCAAATTTTGTTTTTGCAAACCTTACCAAATGTTTTTTTTCTGGAAAACTCTCGAAGATGCATTTCTTCAGGCATTATTAGACTATTTGCATGTGTATTTTTGGAGTTATGTTTCAAAAAATGTCATTTTGAGTGTGACCAATATGAGGCCAGTAAAATCTAATATTTGTATTCGTCAACCTTTCCAAAATACCTGATTCTGCTAAAACTTACATAAACTCAATATTAAAGGCTTTTTAAGACAAATTTCATATTTGGTTTTGGAGTTATGATTATAAACCCTTCATATTTAGTATGACAGTTACACTGTTATATTGAATAAAAAAACTAATTTGTGTCTTTGCAAACCTTACAAAAGATAATTTTTCTAGTAAAACTAACAAAAAAACATATCTCTGGGCATTATTAGCCATTTTGCATGTGTTGTTTAGAAGTTATGTTTGAATACATTTTTATTGCTTTTTTCGCATTATCTCAGGATTCTAAGACTATTATAGTCATATTGAGTAAAAAACTACTTTTTGCATTTGCAAGATTTAAAAAAGCATATGTTTTTAGTAAAACTCCCAAAGATGCATTATTTCAGGCACTATTAGCCATTTTTAATGTGTGGTTTAGGAGTTATGTTTAAATAACTGTCATATTGAGTGTTACAGTATACAGTCATATTGAGTAAAACCTCATTTTTGTATTTGCAAACCATTGAAAAACAACTGTATCTAGTAAAACTCACATCAATTGAATATCACAGGCATTTTTAGACATTTTGCACGTTTGGATTAGGAATTATGTTGGAATACATTTTTATTGCTTTTTTCGCATTATCTCAGGATTCTAAGTACATTACTGTCAAATTGAGTAACAAATCAAATTTTGTTTTTGCAAACCTTACCAAATGTTTTTTTTCTGGAAAACTCTCGAAGATGCATTTCTTCAGGCATTATTAGACTATTTGCATGTGTATTTTTGGAGTTATGTTTCAAAAAATGTCATTTTGAGTGTGACCAATATGAGGCCAGTAAAATCTAATATTTGTATTCGTCAACCTTTCCAAAATACCTGATTCTGCTAAAACTTACATAAATTCAATATTAAAGGCTTTTTAAGACAAATTTCATATTTGGTTTTGGAGTTATGATTATAAACCTTTCATATTTAGTATGACAGTTACACTGTTATATTGAATAAAAAAACTAATTTGTGTCTTTGCAAACCTTACAAAAGATCATTTTTCTAGTAAAACTAACAAAAAAACATATCTCTGGGCATTATTAGCCATTTTGCATGTGTTGTTTAGAAGTTATGTTTGAATACATTTTTATTGCTTTTTTCGCATTATCTCAGGATTCTAAGACTATTATAGTCATATTGAGTAAAAAACTACTTTTTGCATTTGCAAGATTTAAAAAAGCATATGTTTTTAGTAAAACTCCCAAAGATGCATTATTTCAGGCATTATTAGCCATTTTTAATGTGTGGTTTAGGAGTTATGTTTAAATAACTGTCATATTGAGTGTTACAGTATACAGTCATATTGAGTAAAACCTCATTTTTGTATTTGCAAACCATTGAAAAACAACTGTATCTAGTAAAACTCACATGTATTCAATATCACAGGCATTTTTAGACATTTTGCACGTTTGGATTAGGAATTATGTTGGAATACATTTGTATTGCTTTTTTCGCATTATCTCAGGATTCTAAGACTATTATAGTCATATTGAGTAAAAAACAACTTTTTGCATTTGCAAGATTTGAAAAAGCATATGTTTTTAGTAAAACTCCCAAAGATGCATTATTTCAGGCATTATTAGCCATTTTTAATGTGTGGTTTAGGAGTTATGTTTAAATAACTGTCATATTGAGTGTTACAGTATACAGTCATATTGAGTAAAACCTCATTTTTGTATTTGCAAACCATTGAAAAACAACTGTATCTAGTAAAACTCACATGTATTGAATATCACAGGCATTTTTAGACATTTTGCACGTTTGGATTAGGAATTATGTTGGAATACATTTTTATTGCTTTTTTCGCATTATCTCAGGATTCTAAGTTCCTTTTTAATCGAATTGAGTAACAAATCAAATTTTGTTTTTGCAAACCTTACCAAATGTTTTTTTTTTTCAGGAAAACTCTTGAAGATGCATTTCTTCAGGCATTATTAGACATTTTGCATGTGTATTTTTGGAGTTATGTTTCAAAAAATGTCATTTTGAGTGTGACCAATATGAGGCCAGTAAAATCTAATATTTGTATTTGTCAACCTTTTCAAAATACCTGATTCTGCTAAAACTTACATAAATTCAATATTAAAGGCTTTTTAAGACAAATTTCATATTTGGTTTTGGAGTTATGATTATAAACCTTTCATATTTAGTATGACAGTTACACTGTTATATTGAATACAAAAACTAATTTGTGTCTTTGCAAACCTTACAAAAGATCATTGTTTTAGTAAAACTAACAAAAAAACATATCTCTGGGCATTATTAGCCATTTTGCATGTGTTGTTTAGAAGTTATGTTTGAATACATTTTTATTGCTTTTTTCGCATTATCTCAGGATTCTAAGACTATTATAGTCATATTGAGTAAAAAACTACTTTTTGCATTTGCAAGATTTAAAAAAGCATATGTTTCTAGTAAAACTCCCAAAGATGCATTATTTCAGGCATTATTAGCCATTTTTAATGTGTGGTGTAGGAGTTATGTTTAAATAACTGTCATATTGAGTGTTACAGTATACAGTCATATTGATTAAAACCTCATTTTTGTATTTGCAAACCATTGAAAAACAACTGTATCTAGTAAAACTCACATGTATTGAATATCACAGGCATTTTTAGACATTTTGCACGTTTGGATTAGGAATTATGTTGGAATACATTTTTATTGCTTTTTTCGCATTATCTCAGGATTCTATGTTCCTTTTTAATCGAATTGAGTAACAAATCAAATTTTGTTTTTGCAAACCTTACCAAATGTTTTTTTTTTTCAGGAAAACTCTTGAAGATGCATTTCTTCAGGCATTATTAGACATTTTGCATGTGTATTTTTGGAGTTATGTTTCAAAAAATGTCATTTTGAGTGTGACCAATATGAGGCCAGTAAAATCTAATATTTGTATTTGTCAACCTTTTCAAAATACCTGATTCTGCTAAAACTTACATAAATTCAATATTAAAGGCTATTTAAGACAAATTTCATATTTGGTTTTGGAGTTATGATTATAAACCTTTCATATTTAGTATGACAGTTACACTGTTATATTGAATACAAAAACTAATTTGTGTCTTTGCAAACCTTACAAAAGATAATTTTTTTAGTAAAACTAACAAAAAAACATATCTCTGGGCATTATTAGCCATTTTGCATGTGTTGTTTAGAAGTTATGTTTGAATACATTTTTATAGCTTTTTTCGCATTATCTCAGGATTCTAAGACTATTATAGTCATATTGAGTAAAAAACTACTTTTTGCATTTGCAAGATTTAAAAAAGCATATGTTTCTAGTAAAACTCCCAAAGATGCATTATTTCAGGCATTATTAGCCATTTTTAATGTGTGGTGTAGGAGTTATGTTTAAATAACTGTCATATTGAGTGTCACAGTATACAGTCATATTGATTAAAACCTCATTTTTGTATTTGCAAACCATTGAAAAACAACTGTATCTAGTAAAACTAACATGTATTCAATATCACAGGCATTTTTAGACATTTTGCACGTTTGGATTAGGAATTATGTTGGAATACATTTTTATTGCTTTTTTCGCATTATCTCAGGATTCCAAGTACATTACTGTCAAATTGAGTAACAAATCAAATTTTGTTTTTGCAAACCTTACCAAATGTTTTTTTTTCTGGGAAACTCTCGAAGATGCATTTCTTCAGGCATTATTAGACTATTTGCATGTGTATTTTTGGAGTTATGTTTCAAAAAATGTCATTTTGAGTGTGACCAATATGAGGCCAGTAAAATCTAATATTTGTATTTGTCAACCTTTCCAAAATACCTGATTCTGCTAAAACTTACATAAATTCAATATTAAAGGCTTTTTAAGACAAATTTCATATTTGGTTTTGGAGTTATGATTATAAACCCTTCATATTTAGTATGACAGTTACACTGTTATATTGAATAAAAAAACTAATTTGTGTCTTTGCAAACCTTACAGAATATAATTTTTCTAGTAAAACTAACAAAAAAACATATCTCTGGGCATTATTAGCCATTTTGCATGTGTTGTTTAGAAGTTATGTTTGAATACATTTTTATTGCTTTTTTCGCATTATCTCAGGATTCTAAGACTATTATAGTCATATTGAGTAAAAAACTACTTTTTGCATTTGCAAGATTTAAAAAAGCATATGTTTTTAGTAAAACTCCCAAAGATGCATTATTTCAGGCATTATTAGCCATTTTTAATGTGTGATTTAGGAGTTATGTTTAAATAACTGTCATATTGAGTGTTACAGTATACAGTCATATTGAGTAAAACCTAATTTTTGTATTTGCAAACCATTGAAAAACAACTGTATCTAGTAAAACTCACATCAATTGAATATCACAGGCATTTTTAGACATTTTGCACGTTTGGATTAGGAATTATGTTGGAATACATTTTTATTGCTTTTTTCGCATTATCTCAGGTTTCTAAGTACATTACTGTCAAATTGAGTAACAAATGAAATTTTGTTTTTGCAAACCTTACCAAATGTTTTTTTTCTGGAAAACTCTCGAAGATGCATTTCTTCAGGCATTATTAGACTATTTGCATGTGTATTTTTGGAGTTATGTTTCAAAAAATGTCATTTTGAGTGTGACCAATATGAGGCCAGTAAAATCTAATATTTGTGTTCGTCAACCTTTCCAAAATACCTGATTCTGCTAAAACTTACATAAATTCAATATTAAAGGCTTTTTAAGACAAATTTCATATTTGGTTTTGGAGTTATGATTATAAACCTTTCATATTTAGTATGACAGTTACACTGTTATATTGAATAAAAAAACTAATTTGTGTCTTTGCAAACCTTACAAAAGATCATTTTTCTAGTAAAACTAACAAAAAAACATATCTCTGGGCATTATTAGCCATTTTGCATGTGTTGTTTAGAAGTTATGTTTGAATACATTTTTATTGCTTTTTTCGCATTATCTCAGGATTCTAAGACTATTATAGTCATATTGAGTAAAAAACTACTTTTTGCATTTGCAAGATTTAAAAAAGCATATGTTTTTAGTAAAACTCCCAAAGATGCATTATTTCAGGCATTATTAGCCATTTTTAATGTGTGGTTTAGGAGTTATGTTTAAATAACTGTCATATTGAGTGTTACAGTATACAGTCATATTGAGTAAAACCTCATTTTTGTATTTGCAAACCATTGAAAAACAACTGTATCTAGTAAAACTCACATGTATTTTATATCACAAGCATTTTTAGACATTTTGCACGTTTGGATTAGGAATTATGTTGGAATACATTTGTATTGCTTTTTTCGCATTATCTCAGGATTCTAAGACTATTATAGTCATATTGAGTAAAAAACAACTTTTTGCATTTGCAAGATTTGAAAAAGCATATGTTTTTAGTAAAACTCCCAAAGATGCATTATTTCAGGCATTATTAGCCATTTTTAATGTGTGGTTTAGGAGTTATGTTTAAATAACTGTCATATTGAGTGTTACAGTATACAGTCATATTGAGTAAAACCTCATTTTTGTATTTGCAAACCATTGAAAAACAACTGTATCTAGTAAAACTCACATGTATTGAATATCACAGGCATTTTTAGACATTTTGCACGTTTGGATTAGGAATTATGTTGGAATACATTTTTATTGCTTTTTTCGCATTATCTCAGGATTCTAAGTTCCTTTTTAATCGAATTGAGTAACAAATCAAATTTTGTTTTTGCAAACCTTACCAAATGTTTTTTTTTTTTCAGGAAAACTCTTGAAGATGCATTTCTTCAGGCATTATTAGACATTTTGCATGTGTATTTTTGGAGTTATGTTTCAAAAAATTTCATTTTGAGTGTGACCAATATGAGGCCAGTAAAATCTAATATTTGTATTTGTCAACCTTTTCAAAATACCTGATTCTGCTAAAACTTACATAAATTCAATATTAAAGGCTTTTTAAGACAAATTTCATATTTGGTTTTGGAGTTATGATTATAAACCCTTCATATTTAGTATGACAGTTACACTGTTATATTGAATAAAAAAACTAATTTGTGTCTTTGCAAACCTTACAAAAGATCATTTTTCTAGTAAAACTAACAAAAAAACATATCTCTGGGCATTATTAGCCATTTTGCATGTGTTGTTTAGAAGTTATGTTTGAATACATTTTTATTGCTTTTTTCGCATTATCTCAGGATTCTAAGACTATTATAGTCATATTGAGTAAAAAACTACTTTTTGCATTTGCAAGATTTAAAAAAGCATATGTTTTTAGTAAAACTCCCAAAGATGCATTATTTCAGGCATTATTAGCCATTTTTAATGTGTGGTTTAGGAGTTATGTTTAAATAACTGTCATATTGAGTGTTACAGTATACAGTCATATTGAGTAAAACCTCATTTTTGTATTTGCAAACCATTGAAAAACAACTGTATCTAGTAAAACTCACATGTATTCAATATCACAAGCATTTTTAGACATTTTGCACGTTTGGATTAGGAATTATGTTGGAATACATTTGTATTGCTTTTTTCGCATTATCTCAGGATTCTAAGACTATTATAGTCATATTGAGTAAAAAACAACTTTTTGCATTTGCAAGATTTGAAAAAGCATATGTTTTTAGTAAAACTCCCAAAGATGCATTATTTCAGGCATTATTAGCCATTTTTAATGTGTGGTTTAGGAGTTATGTTTAAATAACTGTCATATTGAGTGTTACAGTATACAGTCATATTGAGTAAAACCTCATTTTTGTATTTGCAAACCATTGAAAAACAACTGTATCTAGTAAAACTCACATGTATTGAATATCACAGGCATTTTTAGACATTTTGCACGTTTGGATTAGGAATTATGTTGGAATACATTTTTATTGCTTTTTTCGCATTATCTCAGGATTCTAAGTTCCTTTTTAATCGAATTGAGTAACAAATCAAATTTTGTTTTTGCAAACCTTACCAAATGTTTTTTTTTTTCAGGAAAACTCTTGAAGATGCATTTCTTCAGGCATTATTAGACATTTTGCATGTGTATTTTTGGAGTTATGTTTCAAAAAATGTCATTTTGAGTGTGACCAATATGAGGCCAGTAAAATCTAATATTTGTATTTGTCAACCTTTTCAAAATACCTGATTCTGCTAAAACTTACATAAATTCAATATTAAAGGCTTTTTAAGACAAATTTCATATTTGGTTTTGGAGTTATGATTATAAACCTTTCATATTTAGTATGACAGTTACACTGTTATATTGAATACAAAAACGAATTTGTGTCTTTGCAAACCTTACAAAAGATCATTTTTTTAGTAAAACTAACAAAAAAACATATCTCTGGGCATTATTAGCCATTTTGCATGTGTTGTTTAGAAGTTATGTTTGAATACATTTTTATTGCTTTTTTCGCATTATCTCAGGATTCTAAGACTATTATAGTCATATTGAGTAAAAAACTACTTTTTGCATTTGCAAGATTTAAAAAAGCATATGTTTCTAGTAAAACTCCCAAAGATGCATTATTTCAGGCATTATTAGCCATTTTTAATGTGTGGTGTAGGAGTTATGTTTAAATAACTCTCATATTGAGTGTTACAGTATACAGTCATATTGATTAAAACCTCATTTTTGTATTTGCAAACCATTGAAAAACAACTGTATCTAGTAAAACTAACATGTTTTCAATATCACAGGCATTTTTAGACATTTTGCACGTTTGGATTAGGAATTATGTTGGAATACATTTTTATTGCTTTTTTCGCATTATCTCAGGATTCTAAGTACATTACTGTCAAATTGAGTGACAAATCAAATTTTGTTTTTGCAAACCTTACCAAATGTTTTTTTTTCTGGAAAACTCTCGAAGATGCATTTCTTCAGGCATTATTAGACTATTTGCATGTGTATTTTTGGAGTTATGTTTCAAAAAATGTCATTTTGAGTGTGACCAATATGAGGCCAGTAAAATCTAATATTTGTATTTGTCAACCTTTCCAAAATACCTGATTCTGCTAAAACTTACATAAATTCAATATTAAAGGCTTTTTAAGACAAATTTCATATTTGGTTTTGGAGTTATGATTATAAACCCTTCATATTTAGTATGACAGTTACACTGTTATATTGAATAAAAAAACTAATTTGTGTCTTTGCAAACCTTACAAAATATCATTTTTCTAGTAAAACTAACAAAAGAACATATCTCTGGGCATTATTAGCCATTTTGCATGTGTTGTTTAGAAGTTATGTTTGAATACATTTTTATTGCTTTTTTCGCATTATCTCAGGATTCTAAGACTATTATAGTCATATTGAGTAAAAAACTACTTTTTGCATTTGCAAGATTTAAAAAAGCATATGTTTTTAGTAAAACTCCCAAAGATGCATTATTTCAGGCATTATTAGCCATTTTTAATGTGTGGTTTAGGAGTTATGTTTAAATAACTGTCATATTGAGTGTTACAGTATACAGTCATATTGAGTAAAACCTCATTTTTGTATTTGCAAACCATTGAAAAACAACTGTATCTAGTAAAACTCACATCAATTGAATATCACAGGCATTTTTAGACATTTTGCACGTTTGGATTAGGAATTATGTTGGAATACATTTTTATTGCTTTTTTCGCATTATCTCGGGATTCTAAGTACATTACTGTCAAATTGAGTAACAAATCAAATTTTGTTTTTGCAAACCTTACCAAATGTTTTTTTTCTGGAAAACTCTCGAAGATGCATTTCTTCAGGCATTATTAGACTATTTGCATGTGTATTTTTGGAGTTATGTTTCAAAAAATGTCATTTTGAGTGTGACCAATATGAGGCCAGTAAAATCTAATATTTGTATTCGTCAACCTTTCCAAAATACCTGATTCTGCTAAAACTTACATAAATTCAATATTAAAGGCTTTTTAAGACAAATTTCATATTTGGTTTTGGAGTTATGATTATAAACCCTTCATATTTAGTATGACAGTTACACTGTTATATTGAATAAAAAAACTAATTTGTGTCTTTGCAAACCTTACAAAAGATAATTTTTCTAGTAAAACTAACAAAAAAACATATCTCTGGGCATTATTAGCCATTTTGCATGTGTTGTTTAGAAGTTATGTTTGAATACATTTGTATTGCTTTTTTCGCATTATCTCAGGATTCTAAGACTATTATAGTCATAATGAGTAAAAAACTACTTTTTGCATTTGCAAGATTTAAAAAAGCATATGTTTTTAGTAAAACTCCCAAAGATGCATTATTTCAGGCACTATTAGCCATTTTTAATGTGTGGTTTAGGAGTTATGTTTAAATAACTGTCATATTGAGTGTTACAGTATACAGTCATATTGAGTAAAACCTCATTTTTGTATTTGCAAACCATTGAAAAACAACTGTATCTAGTAAAACTCACATCAATTGAATATCACAGGCATTTTTAGACATTTTGCACGTTTGGATTAGGAATTATGTTGGAATACATTTTTATTGCTTTTTTCGCATTATCTCAGGATTCTAAGTACATTACTGTCAAATTGAGTAACAAATCAAATTTTGTTTTTGCAAACCTTACCAAATGTTTTTTTTCTGGAAAACTCTCGAAGATGCATTTCTTCAGGCATTATTAGACTATTTGCATGCGTATTTTTGGAGTTATGTTTCAAAAAATGTCATTTTGAGTGTGACCAATATGAGGCCAGTAAAATCTAATATTTGTATTCGTCAACCTTTCCAAAATACCTGATTCTGCTAAAACTTACATAAATTCAATATTAAAGGCTTTTTAAGACGAATTTCATATTTGGTTTTGGAGTTATGATTATAAACCTTTCATATTTAGTATGACAGTTACACTGTTATATTGAATAAAAAAACTAATTTGTGTCTTTGCAAACCTTACAAAAGATCATTTTTCTAGTAAAACTAACAAAAAAACATATCTCTAGGCATTATTAGCCATTTTGCATGTGTTGTTTAGAAGTTATGTTTGAATACATTTTTATTGCTTTTTTCGCATTATCTCAGGATTCTAAGACTATTATAGTCATATTGAGTAAAAAACTACTTTTTGCATTTGCAAGATTTAAAAAAGCATATGTTTTTAGTAAAACTCCCAAAGATGCATTATTTCAGGCATTATTAGCCATTTTTAATGTGTGGTTTAGGAGTTATGTTTAAATAACTGTCATATTGAGTGTTACAGTATACAGTCATATTGAGTAAAACCTCATTTTTGTATTTGCAAACCATTGAAAAACAACTGTATCTAGTAAAACTCACATGTATTCAATATCACAGGCATTTTTAGACATTTTGCACGTTTGGATTAGGAATTATGTTGGAATACATTTTTATTGCTTTTTTCGCATTATCTCAGGATTCTAAGACTATTATAGTCATATTGAGTAAAAAACAACTTTTTGCATTTGCAAGATTTGAAAAATTATATGTTTTTAGTAAAACTCCCAAAGATGCATTATTTCAGGCATTATTAGCCATTTTTAATGTGTGGTTTAGGAGTTATGTTTAAATAACTGTCATATTGAGTGTTACAGTATACAGTCATATTGAGTAAAACCTCATTTTTGTATTTGCAAACCATTGAAAAACAACTGTATCTAGTAAAACTCACATGTATTGAATATCACAGGCATTTTTAGACATTTTGCACGTTTGGATTAGGAATTATGTTGGAATACATTTTTATTGCTTTTTTCGCATTATCTCAGGATTCTAAGTTCCTTTTTAATCGAATTGAGTAACAAATCAAATTTTGTTTTTGCAAACCTTACCAAATGTTTTTTTTTTTCAGGAAAACTCTTGAAGATGCATTTCTTCAGGCATTATTAGACATTTTGCATGTGTATTTTTGGAGTTATGTTTCAAAAAATGTCATTTTGAGTGTGACCAATATGAGGCCAGTAAAATCTAATATTTGTATTTGTCAACCTTTTCAAAATACCTGATTCTGCTAAAACTTACATAAATTCAATATTAAAGGCTTTTTAAGACAAATTTCATATTTGGTTTTGGAGTTATGATTATAAACCTTTCATATTTAGTATGACAGTTACACTGTTATATTGAATACAAAAACTAATTTGTGTCTTTGCAAACCTTACAAAAGATCATTTTTTTAGTAAAACTAACAAAAAAACATACTGTATCTCTGGGCATTATTAGCCATTTTGCATGTGTTGTTTAGAAGTTATGTTTGAATACATTTTTATTGCTTTTTTCGCATTATCTCAGGATTCTAAGACTATTATAGTCATATTGAGTAAAAAACTACTTTTTGCATTTGCAAGATTTAAAAAAGCATATGTTTCTAGTAAAACTCCCAAAGATGCATTATTTCAGGCATTATTAGCCATTTTTAATGTGTGGTGTAGGAGTTATGTTTAAATAACTGTCATATTGAGTGTTACAGTATACAGTCATATTGATTAAAACCTCATTTTTGTATTTGCAAACCATTGAAAAACAACTGTATCTAGTAAAACTAACATGTATTTAATATCACAGGCATTTTTAGACATTTTGCACGTTTGGATTAGGAATTATGTTGGAATACATTTTTATTGCTTTTTTCGCATTATCTCAGGATTCTAAGTACATTACTGTCAAATTGAGTGACAAATCAAATTTTGTTTTTGCAAACCTTACCAAATGTTTTTTTTTCTGGAAAACTCTCGAAGATGCATTTCTTCAGGCATTATTAGACTATTTGCATGTGTATTTTTGGAGTTATGTTTCAAAAAATGTCATTTTGAGTGTGACCAATATGAGGCCAGTAAAATCTAATATTTGTATTTGTCAACCTTTCCAAAATACCTGATTCTGCTAAAACTTAAAAAATTCAATATTAAAGGCTTTTTAAGACAAATTTCATATTTGGTTTTGGAGTTATGATTATAAACCCTTCATATTTAGTATGACAGTTACACTGTTATATTGAATAAAAAAACTAATTTGTGTCTTTGCAAACCTTACAAAATATCATTTTTCTAGTAAAACTAACAAAAAAACATATCTCTGGGCATTATTAGCCATTTTGCATGTGTTGTTTAGAAGTTATGTTTGAATACATTTTTATTGCTTTTTTCGCATTATCTCAGGATTCTAAGACTATTATAGTCATATTGAGTAAAAAACTACTTTTTGCATTTGCAAGATTTAAAAAAGCATATGTTTTTAGTAAAACTCCCAAAGATGCATTATTTCAGGCATTATTAGCCATTTTTAATGTGTGGTTTAGGAGTTATGTTTAAATAACTGTCATATTGAGTGTTACAGTATACAGTCATATTGGATAAAACCTCATTTTTGTATTTGCAAACCATTGAAAAACAACTGTATCTAGTAAAACTCACATCAATTGAATATCACAGGCATTTTTAGACATTTTGCACGTTTGGATTAGGAATTATGTTGGAATACATTTTTATTGCTTTTTTCGCATTATCTCAGGATTCTAAGTACATTACTGTCAAATTGAGTAACAAATCAAATTTTGTTTTTGCAAACCTTACCAAATGTTTTTTTTTTTCAGGAAAACTCTCGAAGATGCATTTCTTCAGGCATTATTAGACTATTTGCATGTGTATTTTTGGAGTTATGTTTCAAAAAATGTCATTTTGAGTGTGACCAATATGAGGCCAGTAAAATCTAATATTTGTATTCGTCAACCTTTCCAAAATACCTGATTCTGCTAAAACTTACATAAATTCAATATTAAAGGCTTTTTAAGACAAATTTCATATTTGGTTTTGGAGTTATGATTATAAACCCTTCATATTTAGTATGACAGTTACACTGTTATATTGAATAAAAAAACTAATTTGTGTCTTTGCAAACCTTACAAAAGATCATTTTTCTAGTAAAACTAACAAAAAAACATATCTCTGGGCATTATTAGCCATTTTGCATGTGTTGTTTAGAAGTTATGTTTGAATACATTTTTATTGCTTTTTTTGCATTATCTCAGGATTCTAAGACTATTATAGTCATATTGAGTAAAAAACTACTTTTTGCATTTGCAAGATTTAAAAAAGCATATGTTTCTAGTAAAACTCCCAAAGATGCATTATTTCAGGCATTATTAGCCATTTTTAATGTGTGGTTTAGGAGTTATGTTTAAATAACTGTAATATTGAGTGTTACAGTATACAGTCATATTGAGTAAAACCTCATTTTTGTATTTGCAAACCATTGAAAAACAACTGTATCTAGTAAAACTCACATGTATTCAATATCACAGGCATTTTTAGACATTTTGCACGTTTGGATTAGGAATTATGTTGGAATACATTTTATTGCTTTTTTCGCATTATCTCAGGATTCTGAGTTCCTTTTTAATCGAATTGAGTAACAAATCAAATTTTGTTTTTGCAAACCTTACCAAATGTTTTTTTTTTCAGGAAAACTCTTGAAGATGCATTTCTTCAGGCATTTTTAGACATTTTGCATGTGTATTTTTGGAGTTATGTTTCAAAAAATGTCATTTTGAGTGTGACCAATATGAGGCCAGTAAAATCTAATATTTGTATTTGTCAACCTTTCCAAAATACCTGATTCTGCTAAAACTTACATAAATTCAATATTAAAGGCTTTTTAAGACAAATTTCATATTTGGTTTTGGAGTTATGATTATAAACCCTTCATATTTAGTATGACAGTTACACTGTTATATTGAATACAAAAACTAATTTGTGTCTTTGCAAACCTTACAAAAGATCATTTTTCTAGTAAAACTAACAAAAAAACACATCTCTGGGCATTATTAGCCATTTTGCATTTGTTGTTTAGAAGTTGTGTTTGAATACATTTTTATTGCTTTTTTCGCATTATCTCAGGATTCTAAGACTATTATAGTCATATTGAGTAAAAAACTACTTTTTGCATTTGCAAGATTTAAAAAAGCATATGTTTTTAGTAAAACTCCCAAAGATGCATTATTTCAGGCATTATTAGCCATTTTTAATGTGTGGTTTAGGAGTTATGTTTAAATAACTGTCATATTGAGTGTTACAGTATACAGTCATATTGAGTAAAACCTCATTTTTGTATTTGCAAACCATTGAAAAACAAGTGTATCTAGTAAAACTCACATGTATTGAATATCACAGGCATTTTTAGACATTTTGCACGTTTGGATTAGGAATTATGTTGGAATACATTTTTATTGCTTTTTTCGCATTATCTCAGGATTCTAAGACTATTATAGTCATATTGAGTAAAAAACTACTTTTTGCATTTGCAAGATTTAAAAAAGCATATGTTTCTAGTAAAACTCCCAAAGATGCATTATTTCAGGCATTATTAGCCATTTTTAATGTGTGGTTTAGGAGTTATGTTTAAATAACTGTCATATTGAGTGTTACAGTATACAGTCATATTGAGTAAAACCTCATTTTTGTATTTGCAAACCATTGAAAAACAACTGTATCTAGTAAAACTCACATGTATTCAATATCACAGGCATTTTCAGACATTTTGCACGTTTGGATTAGGAATTATGTTGGAATACATTTTTATTGCTTTTTTCGCATTATCTCAGGATTCTGAGTTCCTTTTTAATCGAATTGAGTAACAAATCAAATTTTGTTTTTGCAAACCTTACCAAATGTTTTTTTTTTTCAGGAAAACTCTTGAAGATGCATTTTTTCAGGCATTATTAGACATTTTGCATGTGTATTTTTGGAGTTATGTTTCAAAAAATGTCATTTTGAGTGTGACCAATATGAGGCCAGTAAAATCTATTATTTGTATTTGTCAACCTTTCCAAAATACCTGATTCTGCTAAAACTTACATAAATTCAATATTAAAGGCTTTTTAAGACAAATTTCATATTTGGTTTTGGAGTTATGATTATAAACCCTTCATATTTAGTATGACAGTTACACTGTTATATTGAATAAAAAAACTAATTTGTGTCTTTGCAAACCTTACAAAAGATCATTTTTCTAGTAAAACTAACAAAAAAACATATCTCTGGGCATTATTAGCCATTTTGCATGTGTTGTTTAGAAGTTATTTTTGAATACATTTTTATTGCTTTTTTCGCAAAATCTCAGGATTCTAAGACTATTATAGTCATATTGAGTAAAAAACTACTTTTTGCATTTGCAAGATTTAAAAAAGCATATGTTTCTAGTAAAACTCCCAAAGATGCATTATTTCAGGCATTATTAGCCATTTTTAATGTGTGGTTTAGGAGTTATGTTTAAATAACTGTCATATTGAGTGTTACAGTATACAGTCATATTGAGTAAAACCTCATTTTTGTATTTGCAAACCATTGAAAAACAACTGTATCTAGTAAAACTCACATGTATCCAATATCACAGGCATTTTTAGACATTTTGCACGTTTGGATTAGGAATTATGTTGGAATACATTTTTATTGCTTTTTCCGCATTATCTCAGGATTCTAAGTTCCTTTTTAATCGAATTGAGTAACAAATCAAATTTTGTTTTTGCAAACCTTACCAAATGTTTTTTTTTTTCAGGAAAACTCATGAAGATGCATTTCTTCAGGCATTATTAGACATTTTGCATGTGTATTTTTGGAGTTATGTTTCAAAAAATGTCATTTTGAGTGTGACCAATATGAGGCCAGTAAAATCTAATATTTGTATTTGTCAACCTTTTCAAAATACCTGATTCTGCTAAAACTTACATAAATTCAATATTAAAGGCTTTTTAAGACAAATTTCATATTTGGTTTTGGAGTTATGATTATAAACCTTTCATATTTAGTATGACAGTTACACTGTTATATTGAATACAAAAACTAATTTGTGTCTTTGCAAACCTTACAAAAGATCATTTTTCTAGTAAAACTAACAAAAAAACATATCTCTGGGCATTATTAGCCATTTTGCATGTGTTGTTTAGAAGTTATGTTTGAATACATTTTTATTGCTTTTTTCGCATTATCTCAGGATTCTAAGACTATTATAGTCATATTGAGTAAAAAACTACTTTTTGCATTTGCAAGATTTAAAAAAGCATATGTTTCTAGTAAAACTCCCAAAGATGCATTATTTCAGGCATTATTAGCCATTTTTAATGTGTGGTGTAGGAGTTATGTTTAAATAACTGTCATATTGAGTGTTACAGTATACAGTCATATTGATTAAAACCTCATTTTTGTATTTGCAAACCATTGAAAAACAACTGTATCTAGTAAAACTAACATGTATTCAATATCACAGGCATTTTTAGACATTTTGCACGTTTGGATTAGGAATTATGTTGGAATACATTTTTATTGCTTTTTTCGCATTATCTCAGGATTCTAAGTACATTACTGTCAAATTGAGTAACAAATCAAATTTTGTTTTTGCAAACCTTACCAAATGTTTTTCTTTCTGGAAAACTCTCGAAGATGCATTTCTTCAGGCATTATTAGACTATTTGCATGTGTATTTTTGGAGTTATGTTTCAAAAAATGTCATTTTGAGTGTGACCAATATGAGGCCAGTAAAATCTAATATTTGTATTTGTCAACCTTTCCAAAATACCTGATTCTGCTAAAACTTACATAAATTCAATATTAAAGGCTTTTTAAGACAAATTTCATATTTGGTTTTGGAGTTATGATTATAAACCCTTCATATTTAGTATGACAGTTACACTGTTATATTGAATAAAAAAACTAATTTGTGTCTTTGCAAACCTTACAAAATATCATTTTTCTAGTAAAACTAACAAAAAAACATATCTCTGGGCATTATTAGCCATTTTGCATGTGTTGTTTAGAAGTTATGTTTGAATACATTTTTATTGCTTTTTTCGCATTATCTCAGGATTCTAAGACTATTATAGTCATATTGAGTAAAAAACTACTTTTTGCATTTGCAAGATTTCAAAAAGCATATGTTTTTAGTAAAACTCCCAAAGATGCATTATTTCAGGCATTATTAGCCATTTTTAATGTGTGGTTTAGGAGTTATGTTTAAATAACTGTCATATTGAGTGTTACAGTATACAGTCATATTGAGTAAAACCTCATTTTTGTATTTGCAAACCATTGAAAAACAACGGTATCTAGTAAAACTCACATGTATTGAATATCACAGGCATTTTTAGACATTTTGCACGTTTGGATTAGGAATTATGTTGGAATACATTTTTATTGCTTTTTTCGCATTATCTCAGGATTCTAAGTACATTACTGTCAAATTGAGTAACAAATCAAATTTTGTTTTTGCAAACCTTACCAAATGTTTTTTTTCTGGAAAACTCTCGAAGATGCATTTCTTCAGGCATTATTAGACTATTTGCATGTGTATTTTTGGAGTTATGTTTCAAAAAATGTCATTTTGAGTGTGACCAATATGAGGCCAGTAAAATCTAATATTTGTATTCGTCAACCTTTCCAAAATACCTGATTCTGCTAAGACTTACATAAATTCAATATTAAAGGCTTTTTAAGACAAATTTCATATTTGGTTTTGGAGTTATGATTATAAACCCTTCATATTTAGTATGACAGTTACACTGTTATATTGAATAAAAAAACTAATTTGTGTCTTTGCAAACCTTACAAAAGATCATTTTTCTAGTAAAACTAACAAAAAAACATATCTCTGGGCATTATTAGCCATTTTGCATGTGTTGTTTAGAAGTTATGTTTGAATACATTTTTATTGCTTTTTTCGCATTATCTCAGGATTCTAAGACTATTATAGTCATATTGAGTAAAAAACTACTTTTTGCATTTGCAAGATTTCAAAAAGCATATGTTTCGAGTAAAACTCCCAAAGATGCATTATTTCAGGCATTATTAGCCATTTTTAATGTGTGGTTTAGGAGTTATGTTTAAATAACTGTCATATTGAGTGTTACAGTATACAGTCATATTGAGTAAAACCTCATTTTTGTATTTGCAAACCATTGAAAAACAACTGTATCTAGTAAAACTCACATGTATTCAATATCACAGGCATTTTTAGACATTTTGCACGTTTGGATTAGGAATTATGTTGGAATACATTTTTATTGCTTTTTTCGCATTATCTCAGGATTCTAAGTTCCATTTTAATCGAATTGAGTAACAAATCAAATTTTGTTTTTGCAAACCTTACCAAATGTTTTTTTTTTTCAGGAAAACTCTTGAAGATGCATTTCTTCAGGCATTATTAGACATTTTGCATGTGCATTTTTGGAGTTATGTTTCAAAAAATGTCATTTTGAGTGTGACCAATATGAGGCCAGTAAAATCTAATATTTGTATTTGTCAACCTTTCCAAAATACCTGATTCTGCTAAAACTTACATAAATTCAATATTAAAGGCTTTTTAAGACAAATTTCATATTTGGTTTTGGAGTTATGATTATAAACCCTTCATATTTAGTATGACAGTTACACTGTTATATTGAATAAAAAAACTAATTTGTGTCTTTGCAAACCTTACAAAAGATCATTTTTCTAGTAAAACTAACAAAAAAACATATCTCTGGGCATTATTAGCCATTTTGCATGTGTTGTTTAGAAGTTATGTTTGAATACATTTTTATTGCTTTTTTTGCATTATCTCAGGATTCTAAGACTATTATAGTCATATTGAGTAAAAAAACTACTTTTTGCATTTGCAAGATTTGAAAAAGCATATGTTTTTAGTAAAACTCCCAAAGATGCATTATTTCAGGCATTATTAGCAGTTTTTAATGTGTGGTTTAGGAGTTATGTTTAAATAACTGTCATATTGAGTGTTACAGTATACAGTCATATTGAGTAAAACCTCATTTTTGTATTTGCAAACCATTGAAAAACAACTGTATCTAGTAAAACTCACATGTATTGAATATCACAGGCATTTTTAGACATTTTGCACGTTTGGATTAGGAGTTATGTTGGAATACATTTTTATTGCTTTTTTCGCATTATCTCAGGATTCTAAGTTCCTTTTTAATCGAATTGAGTAACAAATCAAATTTTGTTTTTGCAAACCTTACCAAATGTTTTTTCTTTTCAGGAAAACTCTTGAAGATGCATTTCTTCAGGCATTATTAGACATTTTGCATGTGTATTTTTGGAGTTATGTTTCAAAAAATGTCATTTTGAGTGTGACCAATATGAGGCCAGTAAAATCTAATATTTGTATTTGTCAACCTTTTCAAAATACCTGATTCTGCTAAAACTTACATAAATTCAATATTAAAGGCTTTTTAAGACAAATTTCATATTTGGTTTTGGAGTTATGATTATAAACCTTTCATATTTAGTATGACAGTTACACTGTTATATTGAATACAAAAACTAATTTGTGTCTTTGCAAACCTTACAAAAGATAATTTTTCTAGTAAAACTAACAAAAAAACATATCTCTGGGCATTATTAGCCATTTTGCATGTGTTGTTTAGAAGTTATGTTTGAATACATTTTTATTGCTTTTTTCGCATTATCTCAGGATTCTAAGACTATTATAGTCATATTGAGTAAAAAACTACTTTTTGCATTTGCAAGATTTAAAAAAGCATATGTTTCTAGTAAAACTCCCAAAGATGCATTATTTCAGGCATTATTAGCCATTTTTAATGTGTGGTGTAGGAGTTATGTTTAAATAACTGTCATATTGAGTGTTACAGTATACAGTCATATTGATTAAAACCTCATTTTTGTATTTGCAAACCATTGAAAAACAACTGTATCTAGTAAAACTAACATGTATTCAATATCACAGGCATTTTTAGACATTTTGCACGTTTGGATTAGGAATTATGTTGGAATACATTTTTATTGCTTTTTTCGCATTATCTCAGGACTCTAAGTACATTACTGTCAAATTGAGTAACAAATCAAATTTTGTTTTTGCAAACCTTACCAAATGTTTTTCTTTCTGGAAAACTCTCAAAGATGCATTTCTTCAGGCATTATTAGACTATTTGCATGTGTATTTTTGGAGTTATGTTTCAAAAAATGTCATTTTGAGTGTGACCAATATGAGGCCAGTAAAATCTAATATTTGTATTTGTCAACCTTTCCAAAATACCTGATTCTGCTAAAACTTACATAAATTCAATATTAAAGGCTTTTTAAGACAAATTTCATATTTGGTATTGGAGTTATGATTATAAACCCTTCATATTTAGTATGACAGTTACACTGTTATATTGAATAAAAAAACTAATTTGTGTCTTTGCAAACCTTACAAAATATCATTTTTCTAGTAAAACTAACAAAAAAACATATCTCTGGGCATTATTAGCCATTTTGCATGTGTTGTTTAGAAGTTATGTTTGAATACATTTTTATTGCTTTTTTCGCATTATCTCAGGATTCTAAGACTATTATAGTCATATTGAGTAAAAAACTACTTTTTGCATTTGCAAGATTTAAAAAAGCATATGTTTTTAGTAAAACTCCCAAAGATGCATTATTTCAGGCATTATTAGCCATTTTAATGTGTGGTTTAGGAGTTATGTTTAAATAACTGTCATATTGAGTGTTACAGTATACAGTCATATTGAGTAAAACCTCATTTTTGTATTTGCAAACCATTGAAAAACAACGGTATCTAGTAAAACTCACATGTATTGAATATCACAGGCATTTTTAGACATTTTGCACGTTTGGATTAGGAATTATGTTGGAATACATTTTTATTGCTTTTTTCGCATTATCTCAGGATTCTAAGTACATTACTGTCAAATTGAGTAACAAATCAAATTTTGTTTTTGCAAACCTTACCAAATGTTTTTTTTCTGGAAAACTCTCGAAGATGCATTTCGTTAGGCATTATTAGACTATTTGCATGCGTATTTTTGGAGTTATGTTTCAAAAAATGTCATTTTGAGTGTGACCAATATGAGGCCAGTAAAATCTAATATTTGTATTTGTCAACCTTTCCAAAATACCTGATTCTGGTAGAACTTACACAAATTCAATATTAAAGGCTGTTTAAGACAAATTTCATATTTGGTTTTGGAGTTATAATTATAAACCTTTCATATTTAGTATGACAGTTACAGTGTTATATTGAATAAAAAAACCAACTTGTTTTTTTGCAAACCTTACAAAAGATCATTTTTCTAGTACAACTAACAAAAAAACATATCTCTAGGCATTATTAGCCATTTTGCATGTGTTGTTTAGAAGTTATGTTTGAATATATTTGTATTGCTTTTTTCGCATTATCTCAGGATTCTAAGACTATTATAATCATATTGAGTAAAAAACTACTTTTTGCATTTGCAAGATTTAAAAAAGCATATGTTTCTAGTAAAACTCCCAAAGATGCATTATTTCAGGCATTATTAGCCATTTTTAATGTGTGGTGTAGGAGTTATGTTTAAATAACTGTCATATTGAGTGTTACAGTATACAGTCATATTGAGTAAAACCTCATTTTTGTATTTGCAAACCATTGAAAAACAACTGTATCTAGTAAAACTCACATCAATTGAATATCACAGGAATTTTTAGACATTTTGCACGTTTGGATTAGGAATTATGCTGGAATACATTTTTATTGCTTTTTTTGCATTATCTCAGGATTCTAAGCACATTACTGTCAAATTGAGTAACAAATCAAATTTTGTTTTTGCAAACCTTACCAAATGTTTTTTTTTTTCAGGAAAACTCTCGAAGATGCATTTCTTCAGGCATTATTAGACATTTTGCATGTGTATTTTTGGAGTTATGTTTCAAAAACTTTCATTTTGAGTGTGACCAATATGAGGCCAGTAAAATCTAATATTTGTATTTGTGATTCTTTCCAAAATACCTGATTCTGGTAAAACTTACATAAATTCAATATTAAAGGCTTTTTAAGACAAATTTCATATTTGGTTTTGGAGTTATGATTATAAACCTTTCATATTTAGTATGACAGTTACACTGTTATATTGAATGAAAAAAACTAATTTGTGTCTTTGCAAACCTTACAAAAGATCATTTTTCTAGTAAAACTAACAAAATAACACATCTCCGGGCATTATTAGCCATTTTGCATGTGTTGTTTAGAAGTTATGTTTGAATACATTTTTATTTTATTTTTTTCGCATTATCTCAGGATTCTAAGTACATTACTGTCAAATTGAGTAACAAATCAAATTTTGTTTTTGCAAACCTTACCAAATGTTTTTTTTCTGGAAAACTCTCGAAGATGCATTTCTTCAGGCATTATTAGACTATTTGCATGTGTATTTTTGGAGTTATGTTTCAAAAAATGTCATTTTGAGTGTGACCAATATGAGGCCAGTAAAATCTAATATTTGTATTCGTCAACCTTTCCAAAATACCTGATTCTGCTAAAACTTACATAAATTCAATATTAAAGGGTTTTTAAGACAAATTTCATATTTGGTTTTGGAGTTATGATTATAAACCCTTCATATTTAGTATGACAGTTACACTGTTATATTGAATAAAAAAACTAATTTGTGTCTTTGCAAACCTTACAAAAGATCATTTTTCTAGTAAAACTAACAAAAAAACATATCTCTGGGCATTATTAGCCATTTTGCATGTGTTGTTTAGAAGTTATGTTTGAATACATTTTTATTGCTTTTTTCGCATTATCTCAGGATTCTAAGACTATTATAGTCATATTGAGTAAAAAACTACTTTTTGCATTTGCAAGATTTAAAAAAGCATATGTTTTTAGTAAAACTCCCAAAGATGCATTATTTCAGGCATTATTAGCCATTTTTAATGTGTGGTTTAGGAGTTATGTTTAAATAACTGTCATATTGAGTGTTATAGTATACAGTCATATTGAGTAAAACCTCATTTTTGTATTTGCAAACCATTGAAAAACAACTGTATCTAGTAAAACTCACATGTATTCAATATCACAGGCATTTTTAGACATTTTGCACGTTTGGATTAGGAATTATGTTGGAATACATTTTTATTGCTTTTTTCGCATTATCTCAGGATTCTAAGTACATTACTGTCAAATTGAGTAACAAATCAAATTTTGTTTTTGCAAACCTTACCAAATGTTTTTTTTTTCAGGAAAACTTTCGAAGATGCATTTCTTCAGGCATTATTAGACATTTTGCATGTGTATTTTTGGAGTTATGTTTCAAAAACTTTCATTTTGAGTGTGACCAATATGAGGCCAGTAAAATCTAATATTTGTATTTGTGATTCTTTCCAAAATACCTGATTCTGGTAAAACTTACATAAATTCAATATTAAAGGCTTTTTAAGACAAATTTCATATTTGGTTTTGGAGTTATGATTATAAACCTTTCATATTTAGTATGACAGTTACAGTGTTATATTGAATAAAAAAAACAACTTGTGTCTTTGCAAGCCTTAAAAAAGATCATTTTTCTAGTACAACTAACAAAAAAACATATCTCTAGGCATTATTAGCCATTTTGCATGTGTTGTTTAGTGTTATTGAGTGTGACCAATGTGAGGCAAGTAAAACCAAATTTTTGTATTTGTGAACCTTTCCAAAATACCTAATTCAGGTAAAACTCACATAAAGTCAACATTACGGGCTTTTTTAGACAGATTTCATGTTTGGTTTTGGAGTTATGTTTATTAACCTTTCATATTCAACAAAAACCATAAAACTAAAGTAAAACATTGTAAACCAAATAATGATCAAAAATATTATATTTACAGAAATTTTCATGAAACGTTTTGGGGTGAAATATCATAATTTTACAGATTTTTACTAAATTATTAAGATTAACCACCTTTAATAAAGTGACGATGCAAACAGTTCTGCAGAAAAATACCTTTATTCTAAAGAGTTTTTCCAAATTATTACGATCAACCACCTTTAGTGAAGTGACAATGCTGGCGGTTCCTCAGAAAAATACCATTGTTTTACAGATTTTTTCTGAATAGTTAGGATCAGGGGTGTCTCATTGACTTTAGTGGGGGGCCACTGGATGCAGGAACTTGATGCAAAGTGGATTCACCTTGCATGAATGGCTACCCCACCCTAGCAACATACTTACTGATCCTACCATTTCACTGTGAGAATTTTACTGACCCTCATGTAGCATTGACCCAAAGTCAGGCCGGGTGACTTTTTATACATTCATTCACCAAATCATCAGCATGCCTACTCATGAGTGTGATGTGCACAGTATTGTCATGCATGTGATAGTGACTGCAAGACATACTTGGTCAACATTCACACAGGTCACACTGCTGGTGGCTGTACAAACAACTTTAACACTGTTACAAATTATGCACCACACTGTGAATCCACATCGAACAAGAATGATAAACACATTTCAGGAAAACATCCTCACTGTAACAAAACATAAACACGACATAGCATAACAAATACCCACAAGCCCATGCAGCGCTGACTCTTCCGGGCTACACCCCTGCTACCACCCAACCCCGCACCCCAAAACATCACCGCCCCCCTCCGTGCGTTGGTTGAGGTGGGCGGGGTTATGTGGTGGGGGTGTATATTGTAACACATGGAATTCTGGGTATTGTTTCTGTTGTGTTAATGTTGTGTTACGGTGAAGATGTTCTCCTGAAATGTGTTTGTCATTCTTGTTTGATGTGGCTCCACAATGTGGCGCATATTTGTAACATTGTTAAAGTTGTTTGTACGGCCACCGTCAGTGTGATCTGTAAGGCTGTTGACTGTTGATTAAGTATGTCTTGCAGTCACTCATGTATGTCATATTACAGGGAAAACAATGTAAATGTTAGTTTGAGCATAAACCTTTTATAAGAGGCTACATATATTTTTCGCCTTGAATGTGAAAATACACATAAATATTACAAAAAATGTATTTACCTTAAAATTACATTAACATTACAAAACATTTCTTTTTGTTTTTGCAACCCTTACAAAATGTTTTTTTTATCCAGTAAAACTCACATAGATACATTTCTTCAGGCATTTTCTTTGTAATTTTGCATGTGTATTTTTGGAGATAGGGTTCAAAAACTGTCTTATTGAGTGTGACCAATGTGAGGCCAGTAAAACCAAATTTTTGTATTTGTGAACCTTTCCAAAATACCTAATTCAGGTAAACTCACATAAAGTCAATATTACAGGCTTTTTTAGACAGATTTCATGTTTGGTTTTGGAGTTATGTTTATTAACCTTTCATATTTAGTATAACAGTTTTACTGTTATATTGAATAAAAAAAAACTAACTTTTATCTTTGCAAACACTGTAAAAATAAGTTTTGTAAAAAAACGGTAATTTACTGGCCAAACAAAAACCATAAAACTAAAGTAAAACATTGGAAACCAAATAATGATCAAAAATATTATATTTACAGAAATTTTCATGAAACGTTTTGGGGTGAAATATCATAATTTTACAGATTTTTACTAAATTATTAAGATCAACCACCTTTAATAAAGTGACGATGCAAACAGTTCTGCAGAAAAATACCTTTATTCTAAAGAGTTTTTCCAAATTATTACGATCAACCACCTTTAGTGAAGTGACAATGCTGGCGATTCCACAGAAAAATACCATTGTTTAACAGATTTTTTCTGAATTGTTAGGATCAAGGGTGTCTCATTGACTTTAGCGGGGGGCCACTGGATGCAGGAAATTGATACAAAGTGGGTTAACCTTGCATGAATGGCTATCCTACCCTAGCGACATACTTACCATTCCTATCATTTCACCACGAGAATTTCACTGACCCTCCTGTAGGGTTGACTCAAAGTTTGGCCGGGCGAATATGACACGTAATACCGTGGTGGGTTTTATTGAACGCTCATTCATCAAATAATCAGCGTGCCAATTGAGGCATGTGATGAGCACGGTTTCGTCATTCATTTGAAAAGTGACTGCAAGATATACTTGGTCAACAGCCACACAGGTCACACTGACGGTGGCTGTACAAACAACTTTAACACTGTTACAAATATGCACCACACTGTGAACCCACATTGAACAAGAATGATAAACACATTTCAGGAAAACATCCTCACTGTAATAAAACATAAACACAACATAACAAATACCCAGAAGCCCAAGCAGCGCTGACTCTTCCGGGCTACAATCCCGCTACCACCCAACCTCGTGCCCCAAACATCACCGCCCCCCTCCGTGCGTTGGTTGAGCTGGGCGGGGTTAGGTGGTGGGGGTGTATATTGTAACACATGGAATTCTAGGAATTGTTTCTGTTGTGTTAATGTTGTCTTACGGTGACGATGTTCTCCTGAAATGTGTTTGTCAGTCTTGATTGATGTGGCTCCACAGTGTGGCGCATATTTAGATTAGATTAGATTAGATAGTACTTTATTCATTCCGTCAGGAGAATTCCTTCAGGAAAATTACAATTTTCAGCACAATCCCATTCAAGATCAGACGAACATTACAGGGAGACAGAACAGGATCGCTGACGGGTCTGCCGGCTTCCAGCGCCCCTTACAAAAAAAGATGAAATACAGGTAAACAATGTTTTTTTTTTTTCAGGAAAACTCTCAAAGATGCATTTCTTCAGGCATTATTAGAAATGTTGCATGTGTATTTTTGGAGTTATGTTTCAAAAACTGTCATTTTGAGTGTGACCAATATGAGGCCAGTAAAACCTAACTATGTATTTGTGATTCTTTCCAAAATACCTGATTCTGGTAAAACTTATATAAATTCAATATTACAGGCTTTTTTAGACAAATTTCATGTTTGGTTTTGGAGTTATGATTATACACCTTTCATATTTAGTATGACAGTTACACTGTTATATTGAATAAAAAAAAAAAAAAACTTGTGTCTTTGCAAACTTTACAAAATATATTTTTCGAGTACAACTAACCAAAATACATATCGGTAGGCATTATTAGCCATTTTGCATGTGTATTTTTGGAGTTATGTTTCAAAACTGTCATTTTGAGTGTGACCAATATGAGGACAGTACAACCTAATTTTTGTATTTGTGATTCTTTCCAAAATACCTGATTCTGCTAAAACTCACATAAATTCAATATTACAGGCTTTTTTAGACAAATTTCACGTCTGGTTTTGGAGTTATGATTATAAACCTTTCATATTCATTATGACAGTTACACTGTTATTTTGAATAAAAAATCTAACTTGTGTCTTTGCAAAACTTACAAAAGATCATTTTTCTAGTACAAATAACCAAAAAAACATATATCTCTAGGCATTATTAGCCATTTTCATGTGTTGTTTAGAAGTTATGTTTGAATACAATTGTATTGATTTTTTCAAATTATCTCAGTATTCTAAGAACATTATATTCATATTGAGTAAAAAAAAACTACTTTTTTCATTTGCAAGATTTAAAAAAGCATATGTTTCGAGTAGAACTCCCAAAGATGCATTATTTTGGGCATTATTAGACATTTTGCATGTGTGTTTTTGGAGTTATGTTTCAAAAACTGTCATTTTGAGTGTGACCAATATGAGGCCATTAAAACCTAATTTTTGTATTTGTGATTCTTTCCAAAATACCTGATTCTGCTGAAACTCACATAAATTCAATATTACAGGCTTTTTTTTAGACACATTTCATGTTTGGTTTTGGAGTTATGATTATAAACCTTTCATATTTAGTATGACAGTTGCACTGTTATATTGGAAAAAAAAACTAACTTGTGTCTTTGCAAACCTTACAAAAGATCACTTTTCGAGTACAACTCACCAAAATACATATCTCTAGGCATTATTAGCCATTTTGCATGTGTTGTTTAGAAGTTATGTTTGAATACATTTTTATTACTTTTTTCGCATTATCTCAGGATCCCAAGAACTTTATTGTCATATTGAGTAAAAAACTACTTTTTGCATTTGCAAGATTTAAAAAAAGCATATGTTTCGAGTAAAACTCCAAAAGATGCATTATTTCAGGCATTATTAGCTATTTTTCATGTGTGGTGTAGGAGTTATGTTTAAATAACTGTCATCATGAGTGTTACAGTATACAGTCATATTGAGTAAAACCTCATTTTTGTATTTGCAAACCATAGAAAAACATCTGTATCTAGTAAAACTCACAAGTATTCAATATCACAGGCATTTTTAGACATTTTGCACGTTTCGATTAGGAATTATGCTGGAATACATTTTTATTGCTTTTTTCGCATTATCTCAGGATTCTAAGTACATTGCCGTCAAATTGAGTAAAAAATAAAATTTTGTTTTAGCAAACCTCACCAACTGTTTTTTTTTTTTCAGGAAAACTCTCAAAGATTAATTCCTTCATGCATTATTAGACATTTTGTATCACTATTTTTGGAGTTATGTTTCAAAAACTGTCATTTTGAGTGTGACCAATATGAGGCCAGTAAAACCTAATTTTTGTATTTGTGAACCTTTCCAAAATACCTTATTCTGCTAAAACTCACATAAATTCAATATTACAGGCTTTTTTAGACAAATTTCATGTTCGGTTTTGGAGTTATGATTATAAACCTTTCATATTTCTTATGACAGTTACACTGTTATATTGAATAAAAACACTAACTTGTGTCTTTGCAAACCTTACAAAAGATCATTTTTCGAGTACAACTAACAAAAATACATATCTCTAGGCAATATCAGTCATTTTTTATGTGTTGTTTAGAAGTTATGTTTGAATACAATTGTATTGCTTTTTTCGCATTATCTCAGCATTCTAAGAACATTATAAATGATAAATGGTAAATTGTATAGCGCTTTTCTACCTTCAAGGTACTCAAAGCGCTTTGACACTACTTCCACATTTACCCATTCACACACACATTCACACACTGATGGAGGGATCTGCCATGCAAGGCGCCAACCAGCACCCTTCAGGAGCAAGGGTGAAGTGTCATGCTCAGGACACAACGGACGTGACGATGTTGGTACTAGGTGGGAATTGAACCAGGGACCCCCGGGTTGCGCAAGGCCACTCTCCCACTACGCCACGCCGTCCCTTATAGTCATATTGAGTAAAAAAACCTACTTTTTGCATTTGCAAGATTTAAAAAAGCATATGTTTCGAGTAAAACTCCCAAAGATGCATTATTTCAGGCATTATTAGCCATTTTTCATGTGTGGTGTAGGAGTTATGTTTAAATAACTGTCATATTGAGTGTTACAGTATACAGTCTTATTGATTAAAACCTCATTTTTGTATTTGCAAACCATAGAAAAACAACTGTATCTAGTAAAACTCATGTATTCAATATCACAGGCATTTTTATACATTTTGCACGTTTGGATTAGGAATTATGTTGGAATACATTTTTATTGCTTTTTTCGCAGTATCTCAGGATTCTAAGTACATTACTGTCAAATTGAGTAACAAATCAAATTTTGTTTTTGCAAACCTTACCAAATGTTTTTTTTCTGGAAAACTCTCGAAGATGCATTTCTTCAGGCATTATTAGACTATTTGCATGTGTATTTTTGGAGTTATGTTTCAAAAAATGTCATTTTGAGTGTGACCAATATGAGGCCAGTAAAATCTATTATTTGTATTTGTCAACCTTTTCAAAATACCTGATTCTGCTAAAACTTACATAAATTCAATATTAAAGGCTTTTTAAGACAAATTTCATATTTGGTTTTGGAGTTATGATTATAAACCTTTCATATTTAGTATGACAGTTACACTGTTATATTGAATACAAAAACTAATTTGTGTCTTTGCAAACCTTACAAAAGATCATTTTTCTAGTAAAACTAACAAAAAAACATATCTCTGGGCATTATTAGCCATTTTGCATGCGTTGTTTAGAAGTTATGTTTGAATACATTTTTATTGCTTTTTTCGCATTATCTCAGGATTCTAAGACTATTATAGTCATATTGAGTAAAAAACTACTTTTTGCATTTGCAAGATTTAAAAAAGCATATGTTTCTAGTAAAACTCCCAAAGATGCATTATTTCAGGCATTATTAGCCATTTTTCATGTGTGGTGTAGGAGTTATGTTTAAATAACTGTCATATTGAGTGTTACAGTATACAGTCATATTGATTAAAACCTCATTTTTGTATTTGCAAACCATTGAAAAACAACTGTATCTAGTAAAACTAACATGTATTCAATATCACAGGCATTTTTAGACATTTTGCACGTTTGGATTAGGAATTATGTTGGAATACATTTTTATTGCTTTTTTCGCATTATCTCAGGATTCTAAGTACATTACTGTCAAATTGAGTAACAAATCAAATTTTGTTTTTGCAAACCTTACCAAATGTTTTTTTTTCTGGAAAACTCTCGAAGATGCATTTCTTCAGGCATTATTAGACTATTTGCATGTGTATTTTTGGAGTTATGTTTCAAAAAATGTCATTTTGAGTGTGACCAATATGAGGCCAGTAAAATCTAATATTTGTATTTGTCAACCTTTCCAAAATACCTGATTCTGCTAAAACTTACATAAATTCAATATTAAAGGCTTTTTAAGACACATTTCATATTTGGTTTTGGAGTTATGATTATAAACCTTTCATATTTAGTATGACAGTTACAGTGTTATATTGAATAAAAAAACTAACTTGTGTCTTTGCAAACCTTACAAAAGATAATTTTTCTAGTAAAACTAACAAAAAAACATTACTCTGGGCATTATTAGCCATTTTGCATGTGTTGTTTAGAAGTTATGTTTGAATACATTTTTATTGCTCTTTTCGCATTATCTCAGGATTCTAAGACTATTATAGTCATATTGAGTAAAAAACTACTTTTTGCATTTGCAAGATTTCAAAAAGCATATGTTTCGAGTAAAACTCCCAAAGATGCATTATTTCAGGCATTATTAGCCATTTTTCATGTGTGGTGTAGGAGTTGTGTTTAAATAACTGTCATATTGAGTGTTACAGTGTACAGTCACATTGAGTAAAACCTCATTTTTGTATTTGCAAACCATAGAAAAACAACTGTATCTAGTAAAACTCACATGTATTCAATATCACAGGCATTTTTAGACATTTTGCAAGTTTGGATTAGGAATTATGTTGGAATACATTTTTATTGCTTTTTTCGCATTATCTCAGGATTCTAAGTACATTACTGTCAAATTGAGTAACAAATCAAATTTTGTTTTTGCAAACCTTACCAAATGTTTTTTTTTTCAGGAAAACTCTTGAAGATGCATTTCTTCAGGCATTATTAGACATTTTGCATGTGTATTTTTGGAGTTATGTTTCAAAAACTGTCATTTTGAGTGTGACCAATATGAGGCCAGTAAAATCTAATATTTGTATTTGTGATTCTTTCCAAAATACCTGATTCTGGTAGAACTTACATAAATTCAATATTAAAGGCTGTTTAAGACAAATGTCATATTTGGTTTTGGAGTTATGATTATAAACCTTTCATATTTAGTATGACAGTTACACTGTTATATTGAATAAAAAAACTAATTTGTGTCTTTGCAAACCTTACAAAAGATCATTGTTCTAGTACAACTAACAAAAAAACATATCTCTGGGCATTATTAGCCATTTTGCATGTGTTGTTTAGAAGTTGTGTTTGAATACATTTTTATTGCTTTTTTCGCATTATCTCAGGATTCTAAGACTATTATAGTCATATTGAGTAAAAAACTACTTTTTGCATTTGCAAGATTTAAAAAAGCATATGTTTCGATTAAAACTCCCAAAGATGCATTATTTCAGGCATTATTAGCAATTTTTAATGTGTGGTGTAGGAGTTATGTTTAAATAACTGTCATATTGAGTGTTACCTTATACAGTCATATTGATTAAAACCTCATTTTTGTATTTGCAAACCATTGAAAAACAACTGTATCTAGTAAAACTCACATGTATTCAATATCACAGGCATTTTTAGACATTTTGCACGTTTGGATTAGGAATTATGTTGGAATACATTTTTATTGCTTTTTTCGCATTATCTCAGGATTCTAAGTACATTACTGTCAAATTGAGTAACAAATACAATTTTGTTTTTGCAAACCTTACCAAATGTTTTTTTTTTCTGGAAAACTCTCGAAAATGCATTTCTTCAGGCATTATTAGACTATTTGCATGTGTATTTTTGAGTTATGTTTCAAAAAATGTCATTTTGAGTGTGACCAATATGAGGCCAGTAAAATCTAATATTTGTATTTGTCAACCTTTCCAAAATACCTGATTCTGCTAAAACTTACATAAATTCAATATTAAAGGCTTTTTAAGACAAATTTCATATTTGGTTTTGGACTTAAGATTATAAACCTTTCATATTTAGTATGACAGTTACAGTGTTATATTGAATAAAAAAACTAACTTGTGTCTTTGCAAACCTTACAAAAAATCATTGTTCTAGTAAAACTAACAAAAAAACATATCTCTGGGCATTATTAGCCATTTTGCATGTGTTGTTTAGAAGTTGTGTTTGAATACATTTTTATTGCTTTTTTCGCATTATCTCAGGATTCTAAGACTATTATAGTCATATTGAGTAAAAAACTACTTTTTGCATTTGCAAGATTTAAAAAAGCAGATGTTTTGATTAAAACTCCCAAAGATGCATTATTTCAGGCATTATTAGCAATTTTTAATGTGTGGTGTAGGAGTTATGTTTAAATAACTGTCATATTGAGTGTTACCTTATACAGTCATATTGATTAAAACCTCATTTTTGTATTTGCAAACCATTGAAAAACAACTGTATCTAGTAAAACTCACATGTATTCAATATCACAGGTATTTTTAGACATTTTGCACGTTTGGATTAGGAATTATGTTGGAATACATTTTTATTGCTTTTTTCGCATTATCTCAGGATTCTAAGTACATTACTGTCAAATTGAGTAACAAATCAAATTTTGTTTTTGCAAACCTTACCAAATGTTTTTTTTTCTGGAAAACTCTCGAAGATGCATTTCTTCAGGCATTATTAGACTATTTGCATGTGTATTTTTGGAGTTATGTTTCAAAAAATGTCATTTTGAGTGTGACCAATATGATGCCAGTAAAATCTAATATTTGTATTTGTCAACCTTTCCAAAATACCTGATTCTGCTAAAACTTACATAAATTCAATATTAAAGGCTTTTTAAGACACATTTCATATTTGGTTTTGGAGTTATGATTATAAACCTTTCATATTTAGTATGACAGTTACAGTGTTATATTGAATAAAAAAACTAACTTGTGTCTTTGCAAACCTTACAAAAGATCATTTTTCTAGTAAAACTAACAAAAAAACATTACTCTGGGCATTATTAGCCATTTTGCATGTGTTGTTTAGAAGTTATGTTTGAATACATTTTTATTGCTCTTTTCGCATTATCTCAGGATTCTAAGACTATTATAGTCATATTGAGTAAAAAAACTACTTTTTGCATTTGCAAGATTTAAAAAAGCATATGTTTCTAGTAAAACTCCCAAAGATGCATTATTTCAGGCATTATTAGCCATTTTTAATGTGTGGTGTAGGAGTTATGTTTAAATAACTGTCATATTGAGTGTTACAGTGTACAGTCACATTGAGTAAAACCTCATTTTTGTATTTGCAAACCATAGAAAAACAACTGTATCTAGTAAAACTCACATGTATTCAATATCACAGGCATTTTTAGACATTTTGCAAGTTTGGATTAGGAATTATGTTGGAATACATTTTTATTGCTTTTTTCGCATTATCTCAGGATTCTAAGTACATTACTGTCAAATTGAGTAACAAATCAAATTTTGTTTTTGCAAAACTTACCAAATGTTTTTTTTTTTCAGGAAAACTCTTGAAGATGCATTTCTTCAGGCATTATTAGACATTTTGCATGTGTATTTTTGGAGTTATGTTTCAAAAACTGTCATTTTGAGTGTGACCAATATGAGGCCAGTAAAATCTAATATTTGTATTTGTGATTCTTTCCAAAATACCTGATTCTGGTAGAACTTACATAAATTCAATATTAAAGGCTGTTTAAGACAAATTTCATATTTGGTTTTGGAGTTATGATTATAAACCTTTCATATTTAGTATGACAGTTACACTGTTATATTGAATAAAAAAACTAACTTGTGTCTTTGCAAACCTTACAAAAGATCATTGTTCTAGTACAACTAACAAAAAAACATATCTCTGGGCATTATTAGCCATTTTGCATGTGTTGTTTAGAAGTTGTGTTTGAATACATTTTTATTGCTTTTTTCGCATTATCTCAGGATTCTAAGACTATTATAGTCATATTGAGTAAAAAACTACTTTTTGCATTTGCAAGATTTAAAAAAGCAGATGTTTTGATTAAAACTCCCAAAGATGCATTATTTCAGGCATTATTAGCAATTTTTAATGTGTGGTGTAGGAGTTATGTTTAAATAACTGTCATATTGAGTGTTACCTTATACAGTCATATTGATTAAAACCTCATTTTTGTATTTGCAAACCATTGAAAAACAACTGTATCTAGTAAAACTCACATGTATTCAATATCACAGGTATTTTTAGACATTTTGCACGTTTGGATTAGGAATTATGTTGGAATACATTTTTATTGCTTTTTTCGCATTATCTCAGGATTCTAAGTACATTACTGTCAAATTGAGTAACAAATCAAATTTTGTTTTTGCAAACCTTACCAAATGTTTTTTTTTCTGGAAAACTCTCGAAGATGCATTTCTTCAGGCATTATTAGACTATTTGCATGTGTATTTTTGGAGTTATGTTTCAAAAAATGTCATTTTGAGTGTGACCAATATGATGCCAGTAAAATCTAATATTTGTATTTGTCAACCTTTCCAAAATACCTGATTCTGCTAAAACTTACATAAATTCAATATTAAAGGCTTTTTAAGACACATTTCATATTTGGTTTTGGAGTTATGATTATAAACCTTTCATATTTAGTATGACAGTTACAGTGTTATATTGAATAAAAAAACTAACTTGTGTCTTTGCAAACCTTACAAAAGATCATTTTTCTAGTAAAACTAACAAAAAAACATTACTCTGGGCATTATTAGCCATTTTGCATGTGTTGTTTAGAAGTTATGTTTGAATACATTTTTATTGCTCTTTTCGCATTATCTCAGGATTCTAAGACTATTATAGTCATATTGAGTAAAAAAACTACTTTTTGCATTTGCAAGATTTAAAAAAGCATATGTTTCTAGTAAAACTCCCAAAGATGCATTATTTCAGGCATTATTAGCCATTTTTAATGTGTGGTGTAGGAGTTATGTTTAAATAACTGTCATATTGAGTGTTACAGTGTACAGTCACATTGAGTAAAACCTCATTTTTGTATTTGCAAACCATAGAAAAACAACTGTATCTAGTAAAACTCACATGTATTCAATATCACAGGCATTTTTAGACATTTTGCAAGTTTGGATTAGGAATTATGTTGGAATACATTTTTATTGCTTTTTTCGCATTATCTCAGGATTCTAAGTACATTACTGTCAAATTGAGTAACAAATCAAATTTTGTTTTTGCAAAACTTACCAAATGTTTTTTTTTTTCAGGAAAACTCTTGAAGATGCATTTCTTCAGGCATTATTAGACATTTTGCATGTGTATTTTTGGAGTTATGTTTCAAAAACTGTCATTTTGAGTGTGACCAATATGAGGCCAGTAAAATCTAATATTTGTATTTGTGATTCTTTCCAAAATACCTGATTCTGGTAGAACTTACATAAATTCAATATTAAAGGCTGTTTAAGACAAATTTCATATTTGGTTTTGGAGTTATGATTATAAACCTTTCATATTTAGTATGACAGTTACACTGTTATATTGAATAAAAAAACTAACTTGTGTCTTTGCAAACCTTACAAAAGATCATTGTTCTAGTACAACTAACAAAAAAACATATCTCTGGGCATTATTAGCCATTTTGCATGTGTTGTTTAGAAGTTGTGTTTGAATACATTTTTATTGCTTTTTTCGCATTATCTCAGGATTCTAAGACTATTATAGTCATATTGAGTAAAAAACTACTTTTTGCATTTGCAAGATTTAAAAAAGCAGATGTTTCGAGTAAAACTCCCAAAGATGCATTATTTCAGGCATTATTAGCAATTTTTAATGTGTGGTGTAGGAGTTATGTTTAAATAACTGTCATATTGAGTGTTACCTTATACAGTCATATTGATTAAAACCTCATTTTTGTATTTGCAAACCATTGAAAAACAACTGTATCTAGTAAAACTCACATGTATTCAATATCACAGGCATTTTTAGACATTTTGCACTTTTGGATTAGGAATTGTGTTGGAATACATTTTTATTGCTTTTTTCGCATTATCTAAGGATTCTAAGTACATTACTGTCAAATTGAGTAAAAAAAAATTTTGTTTATGCAAACCTTACCAAATGTTTTTTTTTTCAGGGAAACTCTTGAAGATGCATTTCTTCAGGCATTGTTAGACTATTTGCATGTGTATTTTTGGAGTTATGTTTCAAAAAATGTCATTTTGAGTGTGACCAATATGAGGCCAGTAAAATCTAATATTTGTATTTGTCAACCTTTCCAAAATACCTGATTCTGCTCAAACTTACATAAATTCAATATTAAAGGCTTTTTAAGACAAATTTCATATTTGGTTTTGGAGTTATGATTATAAACCTTTCATATTTAGTATGACAGTTACAGTGTTATATTGAATAAAAAAACTAACTTGTGTCTTTGCAAACCTTACAAAAGATCATTGTTCTAGTAAAACTAACAAAAAAACTTATCTCTAGGCATTATTAGCCATTTTGCATGTGTTGTTTAGAAGTTATGTTTGAATACATTTGTTTTGCTTTTTTCGCTTTATCTCAGGATTCTAAGACTATTATAGTCATATCGAGTAAAAAAACTACTTTCTGCATTTGCAAGATTTAAAAAAGCATATGTTTCTAGTAAAACTCCCAAAGATGCATTATTTCAGGCATTATTAGCCATTTTTTATGTGTGGTGTAGGAGTTATGTTTAAATAACTGTCATATTGAGTGTTACAGAATACAGTCATATTGATTAAAACCTCATTTTTGTATTTGCAAACCATAGAAAAACAACTGTATCTAGTAAAACTCACATGTATTCAATATCACAGGCATTTTTAGACATTTTGCACGTTTAGATTAGGAATTATGTTGGAATACATTTTTATTGTTTTTTTCGCATTATCTAAGGATTCTAAGTACATTACTGTCAAATTGAGTAACAAATCAAATTTTGTTTTTGCAAACCTTACCAAATGTTTTTTTTCTGGAAAACTCTCGAAGATGCATTTCTTCAGGCATTATTAGACTATTTGCATGTGTATTTTTGGAGTTATGTTTCAAAAAATGTCATTTTGAGTGTGACCAATATGAGGCCAGTAAAATCTAATATTTGTATTTGTCAACCTTTCCAAAATACCTGATTCTGCTCAAACTTACATAAATTCAATATTAAAGGCTTTTTAAGACAAATTTCATATTTGGTTTTGGAGTTATGATTATAAACCTTTCATATTTAGTATGACAGTTACAGTGTTATCTTGAATAAAAAAACTAACTTGTGTCTTTGCAAACCTTACAAAAGATCATTTTTCTAGTACAACTAACAAAAAAACATATCTCTAGGCATTATTAGCTATTTTGCATGTGTTGTTTAGAAGTTATGTTTGAATATATTTTTATTGCTTTTTTCGCATTATCTCAGGATTCTAAGACTATTATAGTCATATTGAGTAAAAAACTACTTTTTGCATTTGCAAGATTTAAAAAAGCATATGTTTCGAGTAAAACTCCCAAAGATGCATTATTTCAGGCATTATTAGCCATTTTTCATGTGTGGTGTAGGAGTTATGTTTAAATAACTGTCATATTGAGTGTTACATTATACAGTCATATTGAGTAAAACCTCATTTTTGTATTTGCAAACCATTGAAAAAAAACTGTATCTAGTAAAACTCACATGTATTCAATAACACAGGCATTTTTAGACATTTTGCACTTTTGGATTAGGAATCATGTTAGAATACATTTTTATTGCTTTTTTCGCATTATCTAAGGATTCTAAGTACATTACTGTCAAATTGAGTAACAAATCAAATTTTTTTTTTGCAAACCTTACCAAATGTTTTTTTTCTGGAAAACTCTCGAAGATGCATTTCTTCAGGCATTATTAGACTATTTGCATGTGTATTTTTGGAGTTATGTTTCAAAAAATGTCATTTTGAGTGTGACAAATATGAGGCCAGTAAAATCTAATATTCGTATTTGTGATTCTTTCCA
This sequence comes from Nerophis ophidion, assembly GCF_033978795.1. Lineage (NCBI taxonomy): Eukaryota > Metazoa > Chordata > Actinopteri > Syngnathiformes > Syngnathidae > Nerophis > Nerophis ophidion. The sequence goes on from NW_026907108.1 coordinate 49,226, forward strand.
AAATACCTGATTTTGGTAAAACTTACATAAATTCAATATCAAAGGCTTTTTAAGACAAATTTCATATTTGGTTTTGGAGTTATGATTATAAACCTTTCATATTTAGTATAAAAGTTACAGTGTTATATTGAATAAAAAAAACTAACTTGTGTCTTTGCAAACCTTACAAAAGATCATTTTTCTAGTAAAACTAACAAAAAAACATATCTCTGGGCATTATTAGCCATTTTGCATGTGTTGTTTAGAAGTTATGTTTGAATACATTTTTATTGCTTTTTTCGCATTATCTCAGGATTCTAAGACTATTATAGTCATATCGAGTAAAAAACTACTTTTTGCATTTGCAAGATTTAAAAAAGCATATGTTTCGATTAAAACTCCCAAAGATGCATTATTTCAGGCATTATTAGCAATTTTTAATGTGTGGTGTAGGAGTTATATTTAAATAACTGTCATATTGAGTGTTACCTTATACAGTCATATTGATTAAAACCTCATTTTTGTATTTGCAAACCATTGAAAAACAACTGTATCTAGTAAAACTCACATGTATTCAATATCACAGGCATTTTTAGACATTTTGCACGTTTGGATTAGGAATTATGTTGGAATACATTTTTATTGCTTTTTTCGCATTATCTCAGGATTCTAAGTACATTACTGTCAAATTGAGTAACAAATCAATTTTTTTTTTTTGCAAACCTTACCAAATGTTTTTTTTCTGGAAAACTCTCGAAGATGCATTTCTTTAGGCATTATTAGACTATTTGCATGTGTATTTTTGGAGTTATGTTTCAAAAAATGTCATTTTGAGTGTGACCAATATGAGGCCAGTAAAATCTAATATTTGTATTTGTCAACCTTTCCAAAATACCTGATTCTGCTAAAACTTACATAAATTCAATATTAAAGGCTTTTTAAGACAATTTTCATATTTGGTATTGGAGTTATGATTATAAACCCTTCATATTTAGTATGACAGTTACACTGTTATATTGAATAAAAAAACTAATTTGTGTCTTTGCAAACCTTACAAAATATCATTTTTCTAGTAAAACTAACAAAAAAACATATCTCTGGGCATTATTAGCCATTTTGCATGTGTTGTTTAGAAGTTATGTTTGAATACATTTTTATTGCTTTTTTCGCATTATCTCAGGATTCTAAGACTATTATAGTCATATTGAGTAAAAAAATACTTTTTGCATTTGCAAGATTTCAAAAAGCATATGTTTCTAGTAAAACTCCCAAAGATGCATTATTTCAGGCATTATTAGCCATTTTTCATGTGTGGTTTAGGAGTTATGTTTAAATAACTGTCATATTGAGTGTTACAGTATACAGTCATATTGAGTAAAACCTCATTTTTGTATTTGCAAACCATTGAAAAACAACTGTATCTAGTAAAACTCACATGTATTCAATATCACAGGCATTTTTAGACATTTTGCACGTTTGGATTAGGAATTATGTTGGAATACATTTTTATTGCTTTTTTCGCATTATCTCAGGATTCTAAGTACATTACTGTCAAATTGAGTAACAAATCAAATTTTGTTTTTGCAAACCTTACCAAATGTTTTTTTTTTCAGGAAAACTCTTGAAGATGCATTTCTTCAGGCATTATTAGACATTTTGCATGTGTATTTTTGGAGTTATGTTTCAAAAACTGTCATTTTGAGTGTGACCAATATGAGGCCAGTAAAATCTAATATTTGTATTTGTGATTCTTTCCAAAATACCTGATTCTGGTAGAACATACATAAATTCAATATTAAAGGCTGTTTAAGACAAATTTCATATTTGGTTTTGGAATTATGATTATAAACCTTTCATATTTAGTATGACAGTAACACTGTTATATTGAATAAAAAAACTAATTTGTGTCTTTGCAAACCTTACAAAAGATCATTGTTCTAGTACAACTAACAAAAAAACATATCTCTGGGCATTATTAGCCATTTTGCATGTGTTGTTTAGAAGTTGTGTTTGAATACATTTTTATTGCTTTTTTCGCATTATCTCAGGATTCTAAGACTATTATAGTCATATTGAGTAAAAAACTACTTTTTGCATTTGCAAGATTTAAAAAAGCATATGTTTCTAGTAAAACTCCCAAAGCTGCATTATTTCAGGCATTATTAGCCATTTTAATGTGTGGTGTAGGAGTTATGTTTAAATAACTGTCATATTGAGTGTTACAGTATACAGTCATATTGATTAAAACCTCATTTTTGTATTTGCAAACCATTGAAAAACAACTGTATCTAGTAAAACTCACATGTATTGAATATCACAGGCATTTTTAGACATTTTGCACGTTTGGATTAGGAATTATGTTGGAATACATTTCTATTGCTTTTTTCGCATTATCTCAGGATTCTAAGTACATTACTGTCAAATTGAGTAACAAATCAAATTTTTTTTTTGCAAACCTTACCAAATGTTTTTTTTCTGGAAAACTCTCGAAGATGCATTTCTTTAGGCATTATTAGACTATTTGCATGTGTATTTTTGGAGTTATGTTTCAAAAAATGTCATTTTGAGTGTGACCAATATGAGGCCAGTAAAATCTAATATTTGTATTTGTCAACCTTTCCAAAATACCTGATTCTGCTAAAACTTACATAAATTCAATATTAAAGGCTTTTTAAGACAAATTTCATATTTGGTTTTGGAGTTATGATTATAAACCCTTCATATTTAGTATGACAGTTACACTGTTATATTGAATAAAAAAACTAATTTGTGTCTTTGCAAACCTTACAAAAGATCATTTTTCTAGTAAAACTAACAAAAAAACATATCTCTGGGCATTATTAGCCATTTTGCATGTGTTGTTTAGAAGTTATGTTTGAATACATTTTTATTGCTTTTTTCGCATTATCTCAGGATTCTAAGACTATTATAGTCATATTGAGTAAAAAAATACTTTTTGAATTGGCAAGATTTAAAAAAGCATATGTTTCTAGTAAAACTCCCAAAGATGCATTATTTCAGGCATTATTAGCCATTTTTAATGTGTGGTTTAGGAGCTATGTTTAAATAACTGTCATATTGAGTGTTACAGTATACAGTCATATTGAGTAAAACCTCATTTTTGTATTTGCAAACCATTGAAAAACAACTGTATCTAGTAAAACTCACATGTATTCAATATCACAGGCATTTTTAGACATTTTGCACGTTTGGATTAGGAATTATGTTGGAATACATTTTTATTGCTTTTTTCGCATTATCTCAGGATTCTAAGTACATTTTTGTCAAATTGAGTAACAAATCAAATTTTGTTTTTGCAAACCTTACCAAATGTTTTTTTTTTTCAGGAAAACTCTTGAAGATGCATTTCTTCAGGCATTATTAGACATGTTGCATGTGTATTTTTGGAGTTATGTTTCAAAAAATGTCATTTTGAGTGTGACCAATATGAGGCCAGTAAAATCTAATATTTGTATTTGTCAACCTTTTCAAAATACCTGATTCTGCTAAAACTTACATAAATTAAATATTAAAGGCTTTTTAAGACAAATTTCATATTTGGTTTTGGAGTTTAGATTATAAACCTTTCATATTTAGTATGACAGTTACACTGTTATATTGAATACGAAAACAAATTTGTGTCTTTGCAAACCTTACAAAAGATCATTTTTCTAGTAAAACTAACAAAAAAACATATCTCTGGGCATTATTAGCCATTTTGCATGTGTTGTTTAGAAGTTATGTTTGAATACATTTTTATTGCTTTTTTCGCATTATCTCAGTATTCTAAGACTATTATAGTCATATTGAGTAAAAAACTACTTTTTGCATTTGCAAGATTTAAAAAAGCATATGTTTCTAGTAAAACTCCCAAAGATGCATTATTTCAGTCATTATTAGCCATTTTTAATGTGTGGTGTAGGAGTTATGTTTAAATAACTGTCATATTGAGTGTTACAGTATACAGTCATATTGATTAAAACCTCATTTTTGTATTTGCAAACCATTGAAAAACAACTGTATCTAGTAAAACTAACATGTATTCAATATCACAGGCATTTTTAGACATTTTGCACGTTTGGATTAGGAATTATGTTGGAATACATTTTTATTGCTTTTTTTGCATTATCTCAGGATTCTAAGTACATTACTGTCAAATTGAGTAACAAATCAATTTTTTTTTTTTGCAAACCTTACCAAATGTTTTTTTTCTGGAAAACTCTCGAAGATGCATTTCTTTAGGCATTATTAGACTATTTGCATGTGTATTTTTGGAGTTATGTTTCAAAAAATGTCATTTTGAGTGTGACCAATATGAGGCCAGTAAAATCTAATATTTGTATTTGTCAACCTTTCCAAAATACCTGATTCTGCTAAAACTTACATAAATTCAATATTAAAGGCTTTTTAAGACAAATTTCATATTTGGTATTGGAGTTATGATTATAAACCCTTCATATTTAGTATGACAGTTACACTGTTATATTGAATAAAAAAACTAATTTGTGTCTTTGCAAACCTTACAAAATATCATTTTTCTAGTAAAACTAACAAAAAAACATATCTCTGGGCATTATTAGCCATTTTGCATGTGTTGTTTAGAAGTTATGTTTGAATACATTTTTATTGCTTTTTTCGCATTATCTCAGGATTCTAAGACTATTATAGTCATATTGAGTAAAAAAATACTTTTTGCATTTGCAAGATTTCAAAAAGCATATGTTTCTAGTAAAACTCCCAAAGATGCATTATTTCAGGCATTATTAGCCATTTTTCATGTGTGGTTTAGGAGTTATGTTTAAATAACTGTCATATTGAGTGTTACAGTATACAGTCATATTGAGTAAAACCTCATTTTTGTATTTGCAAACCATTGAAAAACAACTGTATCTAGTAAAACTCACATGTATTCAATATCACAGGCATTTTTAGACATTTTGCACGTTTGGATTAGGAATTATGTTGGAATACATTTTTATTGCTTTTTTCGCATTATCTCAGGATTCTAAGTACATTACTGTCAAATTGAGTAACAAATCAAATTTTGTTTTTGCAAACCTTACCAAATGTTTTTTTTTCAGGAAAACTCTTGAAGATGCATTTCTTCAGGCATTATTAGACATTTTGCATGTGTATTTTTGGAGTTATGTTTCAAAAACTGTCATTTTGAGTGTGACCAATATGAGGCCAGTAAAATCTAATATTTGTATTTGTGATTCTTTCCAAAATACCTGATTCTGGTAGAACTTACATAAATTCAATATTAAAGGCTGTTTAAGACAAATTTCATATTTGGTTTTGGAATTATGATTATAAACCTTTCATATTTAGTATGACAGTTACACTGTTATATTGAATAAAAAAACTAATTTGTGTCTTTGCAAACCTTACAAAAGATCATTGTTCTAGTACAACTAACAAAAAAACATATCTCTGGGCATTATTAGCCATTTTGCATGTGTTGTTTAGAAGTTGTGTTTGAATACATTTTTATTGCTTTTTTCGCATTATCTCAGGATTCTAAGACTATTATAGTCATATTGAGTAAAAAACTACTTTTTGCATTTGCAAGATTTAAAAAAGCATATGTTTCTAGTAAAACTCCCAAAGCTGCATTATTTCAGGCATTATTAGCCATTTTAATGTGTGGTGTAGGAGTTATGTTTAAATAACTGTCATATTGAGTGTTACAGTATACAGTCATATTGATTAAAACCTCATTTTTGTATTTGCAAACCATTGAAAAACAACTGTATCTAGTAAAACTCACATGTATTGAATATCACAGGCATTTTTAGACATTTTGCACGTTTGGATTAGGAATTATGTTGGAATACATTTCTATTGCTTTTTTCGCATTATCTCAGGATTCTAAGTACATTACTGTCAAATTGAGTAACAAATCAAATTTTTTTTTTGCAAACCTTACCAAATGTTTTTTTTCTGGAAAACTCTCGAAGATGCATTTCTTTAGGCATTATTAGACTATTTGCATGTGTATTTTTGGAGTTATGTTTCAAAAAATGTCATTTTGAGTGTGACCAATATGAGGCCAGTAAAATCTAATATTTGTATTTGTCAACCTTTCCAAAATACCTGATTCTGCTAAAACTTACATAAATTCAATATTAAAGGCTTTTTAAGACAAATTTCATATTTGGTTTTGGAGTTATGATTATAAACCCTTCATATTTAGTATGACAGTTACACTGTTATATTGAATAAAAAAACTAATTTGTGTCTTTGCAAACCTTACAAAAGATCATTTTTCTAGTAAAACTAACAAAAAAACATATCTCTGGGCATTATTAGCCATTTTGCATGTGTTGTTTAGAAGTTATGTTTGAATACATTTTTATTGCTTTTTTCGCATTATCTCAGGATTCTAAGACTATTATAGTCATATTGAGTAAAAAACTACTTTTTGAATTGGCAAGATTTAAAAAAGCATATGTTTCTAGTAAAACTCCCAAAGATGCATTATTTCAGGCATTATTAGCCATTTTTAATGTGTGGTTTAGGAGCTATGTTTAAATAACTGTCATATTGAGTGTTACAGTATACAGTCATATTGAGTAAAACCTCATTTTTGTATTTGCAAACCATTGAAAAACAACTGTATCTAGTAAAACTCACATGTATTCAATATCACAGGCATTTTTAGACATTTTGCACGTTTGGATTAGGAATTATGTTGGAATACATTTTTATTGCTTTTTTCGCATTATCTCAGGATTCTAAGTACATTACTGTCAAATTGAGTAACAAATCAAATTTTGTTTTTGCAAACCTTACCAAATGTTTTTTTTTCTCAGGAAAACTCTTGAAGATGCATTTCTTCAGGCATTATTAGACATGTTGCATGTGTATTTTTGGAGTTATGTTTCAAAAAATGTCATTTTGAGTGTGACCAATATGAGGCCAGTAAAATCTAATATTTGTATTTGTCAACCTTTTCAAAATACCTGATTCTGCTAAAACTTACATAAATTAAATATTAAAGGCTTTTTAAGACAAATTTCATATTTGGTTTTGGAGTTTAGATTATAAACCTTTCATATTTAGTATGACAGTTACACTGTTATATTGAATACGAAAACAAATTTGTGTCTTTGCAAACCTTACAAAAGATCATTTTTCTAGTAAAACTAACAAAAAAACATATCTCTGGGCATTATTAGCCATTTTGCATGTGTTGTTTAGAAGTTATGTTTGATTACATTTTTATTGCTTTTTTCGCATTATCTCAGTATTCTAAGACTATTATAGTCATATTGAGTAAAAAACTACTTTTTGCATTTGCAAGATTTAAAAAAGCATATGTTTCTAGTAAAACTCCCAAAGATGCATTATTTCAGTCATTATTAGCCATTTTTAATGTGTGGTGTAGGAGTTATGTTTAAATAACTGTCATATTGAGTGTTACAGTATACAGTCATATTGATTAAAACCTCATTTTTGTATTTGCAAACCATTGAAAAACAACTGTATCTAGTAAAACTAACATGTATTCAATATCACAGGCATTTTTAGACATTTTGCACGTTTGGATTAGGAATTATGTTGGAATACATTTGTATTGCTTTTTTCGCATTATCTCAGGATTCTAAGTACATTACTGTCAAATTGAGTAACAAATCAATTTTTTTTTTTTGCAAACCTTACCAAATGTTTTTTTTCTGGAAAACTCTCGAAGATGCATTTCTTTAGGCATTATTAGACTATTTGCATGTGTATTTTTGGAGTTATGTTTCAAAAAATGTCATTTTGAGTGTGACCAATATGAGGCCAGTAAAATCTAATATTTGTATTTGTCAACCTTTCCAAAATACCTGATTCTGCTAAAACTTACATAAATTCAATATTAAAGGCTTTTTAAGACAAATTTCATATTTGGTATTGGAGTTATGATTATAAACCCTTCATATTTAGTATGACAGTTACACTGTTATATTGAATAAAAAAACTAATTTGTGTCTTTGCAAACCTTACAAAATATCATTTTTCTAGTAAAACTAACAAAAAAACATATCTCTGGGCATTATTAGCCATTTTGCATGTGTTGTTTAGAAGTTATGTTTGAATACATTTTTATTGCTTTTTTCGCATTATCTCAGGATTCTAAGACTATTATAGTCATATTGAGTAAAAAAATACTTTTTGCATTTGCAAGATTTCAAAAAGCATATGTTTCTAGTAAAACTCCCAAAGATGCATTATTTCAGGCATTATTAGCCATTTTTCATGTGTGGTTTAGGAGTTATGTTTAAATAACTGTCATATTGAGTGTTACAGTATACAGTCATATTGAGTAAAACCTCATTTTTGTATTTGCAAACCATTGAAAAACAACTGTATCTAGTAAAACTCACATGTATTCAATATCACAGGCATTTTTAGACATTTTGCACGTTTGGATTAGGAATTATGTTGGAATACATTTTTATTGCTTTTTTCGCATTATCTCAGGATTCTAAGTACATTACTGTCAAATTGAGTAACAAATCAAATTTTGTTTTTGCAAACCTTACCAAATGTTTTTTTTTTCAGGAAAACTCTTGAAGATGCATTTCTTCAGGCATTATTAGACATTTTGCATGTGTATTTTTGGAGTTATGTTTCAAAAAATGTCATTTTGAGTGTGACCAATATGAGGCCAGTAAAATCTAATATTTGTATTTGTCAACCTTTCCAAAATACCTGATTCTGCTCAAACTTACATAAATTCAATATTAAAGGCTTTTTAAGACAAATTTCATATTTGGTTTTGGAGTTATGATTATAAACCTTTCATATTTAGTATGACAGTTACAGTGTTATATTGAATAAAAAAACTAACTTGTGTCTTTGCAAACCTTACAAAAGATCATTGTTCTAGTAAAACTAACAAAAAAACTTATCTCTAGGCATTATTAGCCATTTTGCATGTGTTGTTTAGAAGTTATGTTTGAATACATTTGTTTTGCTTTTTTCGCTTTATCTCAGGATTCTAAGACTATTATAGTCATATTGAGTAAAAAAACTACTTTCTGCATTTGCAAGATTTAAAAAAGCATATGTTTCTAGTAAAACTCCCAAAGATGCATTATTTCAGGCATTATTAGCCATTTTTAATGTGTGGTGTAGGAGTTATGTTTAAATAACTGTCATATTGAGTGTTACAGAATACAGTCATATTGATTAAAACCTCATTTTTGTATTTGCAAACCATAGAAAAACAACTGTATCTAGTAAAACTCACATGTATTCAATATCACAGGCATTTTTAGACATTTTGCACGTTTAGATTAGGAATTATGTTGGAATACATTTTTATTGCTTTTTTCGCATTATCTAAGGATTCTAAGTACATTACTGTCAAATTGAGTAACAAATCAAATTTTGTTTTTGCAAACCTTACCAAATGTTTTTTTCTGGAAAACTCTCGAAGATGCATTTCTTCAGGCATTATTAGACTATTTGCATGTGTATTTTTGGAGTTATGTTTCAAAAAATGTCATTTTGAGTGTGACCAATATGAGGCCAGTAAAATTTAATATTTGTATTTGTCAACCTTTCCAAAATACCTGATTCTGCTCAAACTTACATAAATTCAATATTAAAGGCTTTTTAAGACAAATTTCATATTTGGTTTTGGAGTTATGATTATAAACCTTTCATATTTAGTATGACAGTTACAGTGTTATATTGAATAAAAAAACTAACTTGTGTCTTTGCAAACCTTACAAAAGATCATTTTTCTAGTACAACTAACAAAAAAACATATCTCTAGGCATTATTAGCTATTTTGCATGTGTTGTTTAGAAGTTATGTTTGAATATATTTTTATTGCTTTTTTCGCATTATCTCAGGATTCTAAGACTATTATAGTCATATTGAGTAAAAAACTACTTTTTGCATTTGCAAGATTTAAAAAAGCATATGTTTCGAGTAAAACTCCCAAAGATGCATTATTTCAGGCATTATTAGCCATTTTTCATGTGTGGTGTAGGAGTTATGTTTAAATAACTGTCATATTGAGTGTTACATTTTACAGTCATATTGAGTAAAACCTCATTTTTGTATTTGCAAACCATTGAAAAAAAACTGTATCTAGTAAAACTCACATGTATTCAATAACACAGGCATTTTTAGACATTTTGCACTTTTGGATTAGGAATTATGTTGGAATACATTTTTATTGCTTTTTTCGCATTATCTAAGGATTCTAAGTACATTACTGTCAAATTGAGTAACAAATCAAATTTTGTTTTTGCAAACCTTACCAAATGTTTTTTTCTGGAAAACTCTCGAAGATGCATTTCTTCAGGCATTATTAGACTATTTGCATGTGTATTTTTGGAGTTATGTTTCAAAAAATGTCATTTTGAGTGTGACCAATATGAGGCCAGTAAAATTTAATATTTGTATTTGTCAACCTTTCCAAAATACCTGATTCTGCTCAAACTTACATAAATTCAATATTAAAGGCTTTTTAAGACAAATTTCATATTTGGTTTTGGAGTTATGATTATAAACCTTTCATATTTAGTATGACAGTTACAGTGTTATATTGAATAAAAAAACTAACTTGTGTCTTTGCAAACCTTACAAAAGATCATTTTTCTAGTACAACTAACAAAAAAACATATCTCTAGGCATTATTAGCTATTTTGCATGTGTTGTTTAGAAGTTATGTTTGAATATATTTTTATTGCTTTTTTCGCATTATCTCAGGATTCTAAGACTATTATAGTCATATTGAGTAAAAAACTACTTTTTGCATTTGCAAGATTTAAAAAAGCATATGTTTCGAGTAAAACTCCCAAAGATGCATTATTTCAGGCATTATTAGCCATTTTTCATGTGTGGTGTAGGAGTTATGTTTAAATAACTGTCATATTGAGTGTTACATTTTACAGTCATATTGAGTAAAACCTCATTTTTGTATTTGCAAACCATTGAAAAAAAACTGTATCTAGTAAAACTCACATGTATTCAATAACACAGGCATTTTTAGACATTTTGCACTTTTGGATTAGGAATCATGTTAGAATACATTTTTATTGCTTTTTTCGCATTATCTAAGGATTCTAAGTACATTACTGTCAAATTGAGTAACAAATCAAATTTTTTTTTTGCAAACCTTACCAAATGTTTTTTTTCTGGAAAACTCTCGAAGATGCATTTCTTCAGGCATTATTAGACTATTTGCATGTGTATTTTTGGAGTTATGTTTCAAAAAATGTCATTTTGAGTGTGACCAATATGAGGCCAGTAAAATCTAATATTCGTATTTGTGATTCTTTCCAAAATACCTGATTTTGGTAAAACTTACATAAATTCAATATTAAAGGCTTTTTAAGACAAATTTCATATTTGGTTTTGGAGTTATGATTATAAACCTTTCATATTTAGTATGAAAGTTACAGTGTTATATTGAATAAAAAAAACTAACTTGTGTCTTTGCAAACCTTACAAAAGATCATTTTTCTAGTAAAACTAACAAAAAAACATATCTCTGGGCATTATTAGCCATTTTGCATGTGTTGTTTAGAAGTTATGTTTGAATACATTTTTATTGCTTTTTTCGCATTATCTCAGGATTCTAAGACTATTATAGTCATATCGAGTAAAAAACTACTTTTTGCATTTGCAAGATTTAAAAAAGCATATGTTTCGATTAAAACTCCCAAAGATGCATTATTTCAGGCATTATTAGCAATTTTTAATGTGTGGTGTAGGAGTTATGTTTAAATAACTGTCATATTGAGTGTTACCTTATACAGTCATATTGATTAAAACCTCATTTTTGTATTTGCAAACCATTGAAAAACAACTGTATCTAGTAAAACTCACATGTATTCAATATCACAGGCATTTTTAGACATTTTGCACGTTTGGATTAGGAATTATGTTGGAATACATTTTTATTGCTTTTTTCGCATTATCTCAGGATTCTAAGTACATTACTGTCAAATTGAGTAACAAATCAATTTTTTTTTTTTGCAAACCTTACCAAATGTTTTTTTTCAGGAAAACTCTCGAAGATGCATTTCTTTAGGCATTATTAGACTATTTGCATGTGTATTTTTGGAGTTATGTTTCAAAAAATGTCATTTTGAGTGTGACCAATATGAGGCCAGTAAAATCTAATATTTGTATTTGTCAACCTTTCCAAAATACCTGATTCTGCTAAAACTTACATAAATTCAATATTAAAGGCTTTTTAAGACAAATTTCATATTTGGTATTGGAGTTATGATTATAAACCCTTCATATTTAGTATGACAGTTACACTGTTATATTGAATAAAAAAACTAATTTGTGTCTTTGCAAACCTTACAAAAGATAATTTTTCTAGTAAAACTAACAAAAAAACATATCTCTGGGCATTATTAGCCATTTTGCATGTGTTGTTTAGAAGTTATGTTTGAATACATTTTTATTGCTTTTTTCGCATTATCTCAGGATTCTAAGACTATTATAGTCATATTGAGTAAAAAACTACTTTTTGCATTTGCAAGATTTCAAAAAGCATATGTTTCTAGTAAAACTCCCAAAGATGCATTATTTCAGGCATTATTAGCCATTTTTAATGTGTGGTTTAGGAGTTATGTTTAAATAACTGTCATATTGAGTGTTACAGTATACAGTCATATTGAGTAAAACCTCATTTTTGTATTTGCAAACCATTGAAAAACAACTGTATCTAGTAAAACTCACATGTATTCAATATCACAGGCATTTTTAGACATTTTGCACGTTTGGATTAGGAATTATGTTGGAATACATTTTTATTGCTTTTTTCGCATTATCTCAGGATTCTAAGTACATTACTGTCAAATTGAGTAACAAATCAAATTTTGTTTTTGCAAACCTTACCAAATGTTTTTTTTTTCAGGAAAACTCTTGAAGATGCATTTCTTCAGGCATTATTAGACATTTTGCATGTGTATTTTTGGAGTTATGTTTCAAAAACTGTCATTTTGAGTGTGACCAATATGAGGCCAGTAAAATCTAATATTTGTATTTGTGATTCTTTCCAAAATACCTGATTCTGGTAGAACATACATAAATTCAATATTAAAGGCTGTTTAAGACAAATTTCATATTTGGTTTTGGAGTTATGATTATAAACCTTTCATATTTAGTATGACAGTTACACTGTTATATTGAATAAAAAAACTAATTTGTGTCTTTGCAAACCTTACAAAAGATCATTTTTCTAGTACAACTAACAAAAAAACATATCTCTGGGCATTATTAGCCATTTTGCATGTGTTGTTTAGAAGTTGTGTTTGAATACATTTTTATTGCTTTTTTCGCATTATCTCAGGATTCTAAGACTATTATAGTCATATTGAGTAAAAAACTACTTTTTGCATTTGCAAGATATAAAAAAGCATATGTTTCTAGTAAAACTCCCAAAGATGCATTATTTCAGGCATTATTAGCCATTTTTAATGTGTGGTGTAGGAGTTATGTTTAAATAACTGTCATATTGAGTGTTACAGTATACAGTCATATTGATTAAAACCTCATTTTTGTATTTGCAAACCATAGAAAAACAACTGTATCTAGTAAAACTCACATGTATTCAATATCACAGGCATTTTTAGACATTTTGCACGTTTGGATTAGGAATTATGTTGGAATACATTTTTATTGCTTTTTTCGCATTATCTCAGGATTCTAAGTACATTACTGTCAAATTCAGAAACAAATGAAATTTTTTTTTTGCACACCTTACCAAATGTTTTTTTTCTGGAAAACTCTCGAAGATGCATTTCTTCAGGCATTATTAGACATGTTGCATGTGTATTTTTGGAGTTATGTTTCAAAAAATGTCATTTTGAGTGTGACCAATATGAGGCCAGTAAAATCTAATATTTGTATTGTGATTCTTTCCAAAATACCTGATTCTGCTAAAACTTACATAAATTCAATATTAAAGGCTTTTTAAGACAAATTTCACATTTGGTTATGGTGTGATGATTATAAACTTTTCTTATTTAGTATGACAGTTACAGTGTTATATTGAATAAAAAAAACTAACTTGTGTCTTTGCAAACCTTACAAAAGATCATGTTTCGAGTACAACTAACCAAAATACATATCTCTAGGCATTATTAGCCATTTTGCACGTGTTGTTTAGAAGTTATGTTTGAATACATTTTTATTGCTTTTTTCGCATTATCTCAGGATTGTAAGACTATTATAGTCAAATTGAGTAAAAAACTACTTTTTTCGCTAGCATGATTTAAAAAAGCATATGTTTCTAGTAAAACTCCCAAAGCTGCATTATTTCAGGCATTATTAGCCATTTTTAATGTGTGGTGTAGGAGTTATGTTTAAATAACTGTCATATTGAGTGTTACAGTGTACAGTCATATTGAGTAAAACCTCATTTTTGTATTTGCAAACCATAGAAAAACAACTGTATCTAGTAAAACTCACATGTATTCAATATCACAGGCATTTTTAGACATTTTGCACGTTTGGATTAGGAATTATGTTGGAATACATTTTTATTGCTTTTTTCGCATTATCTCGGGATTCTAAGTACATTACTGTCAAATTGAGTAACAAATCAAATTTTGTTTTTGCAAACCTTACCAAATGTTTTTTTTTTTCAGGAAAACTCTTGAAGATGCATTTCTTCAGGCATTATTAGACATTTTGCATGTGTATTTTTGGAGTTATGTTTCAAAAACTGTCATTTTGAGTGTGACCAATATGAGGCCAGTAAAATCTAATATTTGTATTTGTGATTCTTTCCAAAATACCTGATTCTGGTAGAATTTACATGAATTCAATATTAAAGGCTTTTTAAGACAAATTTCATATTTGGTTTTGGAGTTATGATTATAAACCTTTCATATTTAGTATGACGGTTACACTGTTATATTGAATAAAAAAACAAATTTGTGTCTTTGCAAACCTTACAAAAGATAATTTTTCCAGTACAACTAACAAAAAAACATATCTCTGGGCATTATTAGCCATTTTACATGTGTTGTTTAGAAGTTATGTTTGAATACATTTTTATTGCTTTTTTCGCATTATCTCAGGATTCTAAGACTATTATAGTCTTTTGAGTAAAAAAATTCTTTTTGCATTTGCAAGATTTAAAAAAGCATATGTTTCTAGTAAAACTCCCAAATATGCATTATTTCAGGCATTATTAGCCATTTTTCATGTGTGGTGTAGGAGTTATGTTTAAATAACTGTCATATTGAGTGTTACAGTGTACAGTCATATTGAGTAAACCCTCATTTTTGTATTTGCAAACCATAGAAAAACAACTGTATCTAGTAAAACTCACATGTATTCAATATCACAGGCATTTTTAGACATTTTGCACGTTTGGATTAGGAATTATGTTGGAATACATTTTTATTGCTTTTTTCGCATTATCTCAGGATTCTAAGTACATTACTGTCAAATTGAGTAACAAATCAAATTTTGTTTTTGCAAACCTTACCAAATCTTTTTTTTTCTGGAAAACTCTCGAAGATGCATTTCTTCAGGCATTATTAGACTATTTGCATGTGTATTTTTGGAGTTATGTTTCAAAAAATGTCATTTTGAGTGTGACCAATATGAGGCCAGTAAAATCTAATATTTGTATTTGTCAACCTTTACAAAATACCTGATTTTGCTAAAACTTACATAAATTCAATATTAAAGGCTTTTTAAGACAAATTTCATATTTGGTTTTGGAGTTATGATTATAAACCTTTCATATTTAGTATGACAGTTACAGTGTTATATTGAATAAAAAAACTAACTTGTGTCTTTGCAAACCTTACAAAAGATAATTTTTCTAGTACAACTAACAAAAAAACTTATCTCTAGGCATTATCAGCCATTTTGCATGTGTTGTTTAGAAGTTATGTTTGAATACATTTTTATTGCTTTTTTCGCATTATCTCAGGATTCTAAGACTATTATAGTCATATTGAGTAAAAAACTACTTTTTGCATTTGCAAGATTTAAAAAAACATATGTTTCTAGTAAAACTCCCAAAGCTGCATTATTTCAGGCATTATTAGCCATTTTTAATGTGTGGTGTAGGAGTTATGTTTAAATAACTGTCATATTGAGTGTTACAGTATACATTCATATTGAGTAAAACCTCATTTTTGTATTTGCAAACCATTGAAAAACAACTGCATCTAGTAAAACTCACATGTATTGAATATCACAAGCATTTTTAGACATTTTGCACGTTTGGATTAGGAATTATGTTGGAATACATTTTTATTGCTTTTTTCGCATTATCTCAGGATTCTAAGTACATTACTGTCAAATTGAGTAACAAATCCAATTTTGTTTTTGCAAACCTTACCAAATGGTTTTTTTTTTCAGGAAAACTCTTGAAGATGCATTTCTTCAGGCATTATTAGATATTTTGCATGTGTATTTTTGGAGTTATGTTTCAAAAAATGTAATTTTGAGTGTGACCAATATGAGGCCAGTAAAATCTAATATTTGTATTTGTGATTCTTTCCAAAATACCTGATTCTGGTAGAATTTACATGAATTCAATATTAAAGGCTTTTTAAGACAAATTTCATATTTGGTTTTGGAGTTATGATTATAAACCTTTCATATTTAGTATGACAGTTACAGTGTTATATTGAATAAAAAAACTAACTTGTGTCTTTGCAAACCTTACAAAAGATCATTTTTCTAGTACAACTAACAAAAAAACATATCTCTAGGCATTATTAGCCATTTTGTATGTGTTGTTTAGAAGTTATGTTTGAATACATTTTTATTGCTTTTTTCGCATTATCTCAGGATTCTAAGACTATCATAGTCATATTGAATAAAAAACTACTTTTTGCATTTGCAAGATTTAAAAAAGCATATGTTTCTAGTAAAACTCCCAAAGCTGCATTATTTCAGGCATTATTAGCCATTTTTCATGTGTGGTGTAGGAGTTATGTTTAAATAACTGTCATATTGAGTGTTACAGTGTACAGTCACATTGAGTAAAACCTCATTTTTGTATTTGTAAACCATAGAAAAACAACTGTATCTAGTAAAACTCACATGTATTCAATATCACAGGCATTTTTAGACATTTTGCACGTTTGGATTAGGAATTATGTTGGAATACATTTTTATTGCTTTTTTCGCATTATCTCAGGATTCTAAGTACATTACTGTCAAATTGAGTAACAAATCAAATTTTGTTTTTGCAAACCTTACCAAATGTTTTTTTTTTCTGGAAAACTCTCGAAGATGCATTTCTTCAGGCATTATTAGACTATTTGCATGTGTATTTTTGGAGTTATGTTTCAAAAAATGTCATTTTGAGTGTGACCAATATGAGGCCAGTAAAATCTAATATTTGTATTTGTCAACCTTTCCAAAATACCTGACTCTGCTAAAACTTACATACATTCAATATTAAAGGCTTTTTAAGACACATTTCATATTTGGTTTTGGAGTTATGATTATAAACCTTTCATATTTAGTATGACAGTTACAGTGTTATATTGAATAAAAAAACTAACTTGTGTCTTTGCAAACCTTACAAAAGATCATTGTTCTAGTAAAACTAACAAAAAAACTTATCTCTAGGCATTATTAGCCATTTTGCATGTGTTGTTTAGAAGTTATGTTTGAATAGATTTGTTTTGCTTTTTTCGCTTTATCTCAGGATTCTAAGACTATTATAGTCATATTGAGTAAAAAAACTACTTTCTGCATTTGCAAGATTTAAAAAAGCATATGTTTCTAGTAAAACTCCCAAAGATGCATTATTTTAGGCATTATTAGCCATTTTTAATGTGTGGTGTAGGAGTTATGTTTAAATAACTGTCATATTGAGTGTTACAGAATACAGTCATATTGATTAAAACCTCATTTTTGTATTTGCAAACCATAGAAAAACAACTGTATCTAGTAAAACTCACATGTATTCAATATCACAGGCATTTTTAGACATTTTGCACGTTTGGATTAGGAATTATGTTGGAATACATTTTTATTGCTTTTTTCGCATTATCTCAGGATTCTAAGTACATTACTGTCAAATTGAGTAACAAATCAAATTTTGTTTTTGCAAACCTTACCAAATGTTTTTTTTCTGGAAAACTCTCGAAGATGCATTTCTTCAGGCATTATTAGACTATTTGCATGTGTATTTTTGGAGTTATGTTTCAAAAAATGTCATTTTGAGTGTGACCAATATGAGGCCAGTAAAATCTAATATTCGTATTTGTGATTCTTTCCAAAATACCTGATTTTGGTAAAACTTACATAAATTCAATATTAAAGGCTTTTTAAAACAAATTTCATATTTGGTTTTGGAGTTATGATTATAAACCTTTCATATTTAGTATGAAAGTTACAGTGTTATATTGAATAAAAAAAAACTAACTTGTGTCTTTGCAAACCTTACAAAAGATCATTTTTCTAGTAAAACTAACAAAAAAACATATCTCTGGGCATTATTAGCCATTTTGCATGTGTTGTTTAGAAGTTATGTTTGAATACATTTTTATTGCTTTTTTCGCATTATCTCAGGATTCTAAGACTATTATAGTCATATCGAGTAAAAAACTACTTTTTGCACTTGCAAGATTTCAAAAAGCATATGTTTCGATTAAAACTCCCAAAGATTTATTATTTCAGGCATTATTAGCAATTTTTAATGTGTGGTGTAGGAGTTATGTTTAAATAACTGTCATATTGAGTGTTACCTTATACAGTCATATTGATTAAAACCTCATTTTTGTATTTGCAAACCATTGAAAAACAACTGTATCTAGTAAAATTAACATGTATTCAATATCACAGGCATTTTTAGACATTTTGCACGTTTGGATTAGGAATTATGTTGGAATACATTTTTATTGCTTTTTTCGCATTATCTCAGGATTCTAAGTACATTACTGTCAAATTGAGTAACAAATCAAATTTTGTTTTTGCAAACCTTACCAAATGTTTTTTTTTCTGGAAAACTCTCGAAGATGCATTTCTTCAGGCATTATTAGACTATTTGCATGTGTATTTTTGGAGTTATGTTTCAAAAAATGTCATTTTGAGTGTGACCAATATGAGGCCAGTAAAATCTAATATTTGTATTTGTCAACCTTTCCAAAATACCTGATTCTGCTAAAACTTACATAAATTCAATATTAAAGGCTGTTTAAGACAAATTTCATATTTGGTTTTGGAGTTATGATTATAAACCTTTCATATTTAGTATGACAGTTACACTGTTATATTGAATAAAAAAACTAATTTGTGTCTTTGCAAACCTTACAAAAGATCATTGTTCTAGTACAACTAACAAAAAAACATATCTCTGGGCATTATTAGCCATTTTGCATGTGTTGTTTAGAAGTTATGTTTGAATACATTTTTATTGCTTTTTTCGCATTATCTCAGGATTCTAAGACTATTATAGTCATATTGAGTAAAAAACTACTTTTTGCATTTGCAAGATTTAAAAAAGCATATGTTTCGAGTAAAACTCCCAAAGATGCATTAGTTCAGGCATTATTAGCCATTTTTAATGTGTGGTGTAGGAGTTATGTTTAAATAACTGTCATATTGAGTGTTACAGTGTACAGTCATATTGAGTAAAACCTCATTTTTGTATTTGCAAACCATTGAAAAACAACTGTATCTAGTAAAACTCACATGTATTGAATATCACAGGCATTTTTAGACATTTTGCACGTTTGGATTAGGAATTATGTTGGAATACATTTTTATTGCTTTTTTCGCATTATCTCAGGATTCTAAGTACATTACTGTCAAATTGAGTAACAAATCAATTTTTTTTTTTGCAAACCTTACCAAATGTTTTTTTTCTGGAAAACTCTCGAAGATGCATTTCTTTAGGCATTATTAGACTATTTGCATGTGTATTTTTGGAGTTATGTTTCAAAAAATGTCATTTTGAGTGTGACCAATATGAGGCCAGTAAAATCTAATATTTGTATTTGTCAACCTTTCCAAAATACCTGATTCTGCTAAAACTTACATAAATTCAATATTAAAGGCCTTTTAAGACAAATTTCATATTTGGTATTGGAGTTATGATTATAAACCCTTCATATTTAGTATGACAGTTACACTGTTATATTGAATAAAAAAACTAATTTGTGTCTTTGCAAACCTTACAAAATATCATTTTTCTAGTAAAACTAACAAAAAAACATATCTCTGGGCATTATTAGCCATTTTGCATGTGTTGTTTAGAAGTTATGTTTGAATACATTTTTATTGCTTTTTTCGCATTATCTCAGGATTCTAAGACTATTATAGTCATATTGAGTAAAAAACTACTTTTTGCATTTGCAAGATTTAAAAAAGCATATGTTTCTAGTAAAACTCCCAAAGATGCATTATTTCAGGCATTATTAGCCATTTTTAATGTGTGGTTTAGGAGTTATGTTTAAATAACTGTCATATTGAGTGTTACAGTATACAGTCATATTGAGTAAAACCTCATTTTTGTATTTGCAAACCATTGAAAAACAACTGTATCTAGTAAAACTCACATGTATTCAATATCACAGGCATTTTTAGACATTTTGCACGTTTGGATTAGGAATTATGTTGAAATACATTTTTATTGCTTTTTTCGCATTATCTCAGGATTCTAAGTACATTACTGTCAAATTGAGTAACAAATCAAATTTTGTTTTTGCAAACCTTACCAAATGTTTTTTTTTTCAGGAAAACTCTTGAAGATGCATTTCTTCAGGCATTATTAGACATTTTGCATGTGTATTTTTGGAGTTATGTTTCAAAAACTGTCATTTTGAGTGTGACCAATATGAGGCCAGTAAAATCTAATATTTGTATTTGTCAACCTTTCCAAAATACCTGATTCTGCTAAAACTTACATAAATTCAATATTAAAGGCTTTTTAAGACAAATTTCATATTTGGTTTTGGAGTTATGATTATAAACCTTTCATATTTAGTATGACAGTTACACTGTTATATTGAATAAAAAAACTAATTTGTGTCTTTGCAAACCTTACAAAAGATCATTGTTCTAGTACAACTAACAAAAAAACATATCTCTGGGCATTATTAGCCATTTTGCATGTGTTGTTTAGAAGTTGTGTTTGAATACATTTTTATTGCTTTTTTCGCACAGGATTCTAAGACTATTATAGTCATATTGAGTAAAAAACTACTTTTTGCATTTGCAAGATTTAAAAAAGCATATGTTTCTAGTAAAACTCCCAAAGATGCATTATTTCAGGCATTATTAGCCATTTTTAATGTGTGGTTTAGGAGCTATGTTTAAATAACTGTCATATTGAGTGTTACAGTATACAGTCATATTGAGTAAAACCTCATTTTTGTATTTGCAAACCATTGAAAAACAACTGTATCTAGTAAAACTCACATGTATTCAATATCACAGGCATTTTTAGACATTTTGCACGTTTGGATTAGGAATTATGTTGGAATACATTTTTATTGCTTTTTTCGCATTATCTCAGGATTCTAAGTACATTTTTGTCAAATTGAGTAACAAATAAAATTTTTTTTTTTGCAAACCTTACCAAATGTTTTTTTTTTCAGGAAAACTCTTGAAGATGCATTTCTTCAGGCATTATTAGACATGTTGCATGTGTATTTTTGGAGTTATGTTTCAAAAAATGTCATTTTGAGTGTGACCAATATGAGGCCAGTAAAATCTAATATTTGTATTTGTCAACCTTTTCAAAATACCTGATTCTGCTAAAACTTACATAAATTAAATATTAAAGGCTTTTTAAGACAAATTTCATATTTGGTTTTGGAGTTTAGATTATAAACCTTTCATATTTAGTATGACAGTTACACTGTTATATTGAATACGAAAACAAATTTGTGTATTTGCAAACCTTACAAAAGATCATTTTTCTAGTAAAACTAACAAAAAAACATATCTCTGGGCATTATTAGCCATTTTGCATGTGTTGTTTAGAAGTTATGTTTGAATACATTTTTATTGTTTTTTTCGCATTATCTCAGGATTCTAAGACTATTATAGTCATATTGAGTAAAAAACTACTTTTTGCATTTGCAAGATTTAAAAAAGCATATGTTTCTAGTAAAACTCCCAAAGATGCATTATTTCAGGCATTATTAGCCATTTTTAATGTGTGGTTTAGGAGCTATGTTTAAATAACTGTCATATTGAGTGTTACAGTATACAGTCATATTGAGTAAAAACCTCATTTTTGTATTTGCAAACCATTGAAAAACAACTGTATCTAGTAAAACTCACATGTATTCAATATCACAGGCATTTTTAGACATTTTGCACGTTTGGATTAGGAATTATGTTGGAATACATTTTTATTGCTTTTTTCGCATTATCTCAGGATTCTAAGTACATTTTTGTCAAATTGAGTAACAAATCAAATTTTGTTTTTGCAAACCTTACCAAATGTTTTTTTTTTCAGGAAAACTCTTGAAGATGCATTTCTTCAGGCATTATTAGACATGTTGCATGTGTATTTTTGGAGTTATGTTTCAAAAAATGTCATTTTGAGTGTGACCAATATGAGGCCAGTAAAATCTAATATTTGTATTTGTCAACCTTTTCAAAATACCTGATTCTGCTAAAACTTACATAAATTAAATATTAAAGGCTTTTTAAGACAAATTTCATATTTGGTTTTGGAGTTTAGATTATAAACCTTTCATATTTAGTATGACAGTTACACTGTTTATATTGAATACGAAAACAAATTTGTGTATTTGCAAACCTTACAAAAGATCATTTTTCTAGTAAAACTAACAAAAAAACATATCTCTGGGCATTATTAGCCATTTTGCATGTGTTGTTTAGAAGTTATGTTTGAATACATTTTTATTGCTTTTTTCGCATTAGCTCAGTATTCTAAGACTATTATAGTCATATTGAGTAAAAAACTACTTTTTGCATTTGCAAGATTTAAAAAAGCATATGTTTCTAGTAAAACTCCCAAAGATGCATTATTTCAGGTATTATTAGCCATTTTTAATGTGTGGTGTAGGAGTTATGTTTAAATAACTGTCATATTGAGTGTTACAGTATACAGTCATATTGATTAAAACCTCATTTTTGTATTTGCAAACCATTGAAAAACAACTGTATCTAGTAAAATTAACATGTATTCAATATCACAGGCATTTTTAGACATTTTGCACGTTTGGATTAGGAATTATGTTGGAATACATTTTTATTGCTTTTTTCGCATTATCTCAGGATTCTAAGTACATTACTGTCAAATTGAGTAACAAATCAAATTTTGTTTTTGCAAACCTTACCAAATGTTTTTTTTTCTGGAAAACTCTCGAAGATGCATTTCTTCAGGCATTATTAGACTATTTGCATGTGTATTTTTGGAGTTATGTTTCAAAAAATGTCATTTTGAGTGTGACCAATATGAGGCCAGTAAAATCTAATATTTGTATTTGTCAACCTTTCCAAAATACCTGATTCTGGTAAAACTTACATAAATTCAATATTAAAGGCTTTTTAAGACACATTTCATATTTGGTTTTGGAGTTATGATTATAAACCTTTCATATTTAGTATGACAGTTACAGTGTTATATTGAATAAAAAAACTAACTTGTGTCTTTGCAAACCTTACAAAAGATCATTTTTCTAGTAAAACTAACAAAAAAACATTACTCTGGGCATTATTAGCATTTTTGCATGTGTTGTTTAGAAGTTATGTTTGAATATATTTTTATTGCTCTTTTCGCATTATCTCAGGATTCTAAGACTATTATAGTCATATTGAGTAAAAAACTACTTTTTGCATTTGCAAGATTTCAAAAAGCATATGTTTCGAGTAAAACTCCCAAAGATGCATTATTTCAGGCATTATTAGCCATTTTTCATGTGTGGTGTAGGAGTTATGTTTAAATAACTGTCATATTGAGTGTTACAGTGTACAGTCACATGAGTAAAACCTCATTTTTGTATTTGCAAACCATAGAAAAACAACTGTATCTAGTAAAACTCCGATGTATTCAATATCACAGGCATTTTTAGACATTTTGCAAGTTTGGATTAGGAATTATGTTGGAATACATTTTTCTTGCTTTTTTCTCATTATCTCAGGATTCTAAGTACATTACTGTCAAATTGAGTGACAAATCAAATTTTGTTTTTGCAAACCTTACCAATTTTTTTTTTTTTTCAGGAAAACTCTTGAAGATGCATTTCTTCAGGCATTATTAGACATCTTGCATGTGTATTTTTGGAGTTATGTTTCAAAAACTGTCATTTTGAGTGTGACCAATATGAGGCCAGTGAAATCTAATATTTGTATTTCTGATTCTTTCCAAAATACCTGATTCTGGTAGCACTTACATGAATTCAATATTAAAGGCTGTTTAAGACAAATTTCATATTTGGTTTTGGAGTTATGATTATAAACCTTTCATATTTAGTATGACAGTTACACTGTTATATTGAATAAAAAAACTAATTTGTGTCTTTGAAATCCTTACAAAAGATCATTGTTCTAGTACAACTAACAAAAAAACATATCTCTGGGCATTATTAGCCATTTTGCATGTGTTGTTTAGAAGTTGTGTTTGAATACATTTTTATTGCTTTTTTCGTATTATCTCAGGATTCTAAGACTATTATAGTCATATTGAGTAAAAAACTACTTTTTGCATTTGCAAGATATAAAAAAGCATATGTTTCTAGTAAAACTCCCAAAGATGCATTATTTCAGGCATTATTAGCCATTTTTAATGTGTGGTGTAGGAGTTATGTTTAAATAACTGTCATATTGAGTGTTACAGTATACAGTCATATTGATTAAAACCTCATTTTTGTATTTGCAAACCATTGAAAAAACAACTGTATCTAGTAAAACTCACATGTATTCAATATCACAGGCATTTTTAGACATTTTGCACGTTTGGATTAGGAATTATGTTGGAATACATTTTTATTGCTTTTTTCGCATTATCTCAGGATTCTAAGTACATTACTGTCAAGTTCAGAAACAAATGAAATTTTTTTTTTTGCACACCTTACCAAATGTTTTTTTTCTGGAAAACTCTCGAAGATGCATTTCTTCAGGCATTATTAGACTATTTGCATGTGTATTTTTGGAGTTATGTTTCAAAAAATGTCATTTTGAGTGTGACCAATATGAGGCCAGTAAAATCTAATATTTGTATTTGTCAACCTTTCCAAAATACCTGATTCTGCTAAAACTTATATAAATTCAATATTAAAGGCTTTTTAAGACAAATTTCATATTTTGTTTTGGAGTTATGATTATAAACCCTTCATATTTTAGTATGACAGTTACACTGTTATATTGAATAAAAAAACTAATTTGTGTCTTTGCAAACCTTACAAAAGATCATTTTTCTAGTACAACTAACAAAAAAACATATTTCTGGGCATTATTAGCCATTTTTGCATGTGTTGTTTAGAAGTTATGTTTGAATACATTTTTATTGCTTTTTTCGCATTATCTCAGGATTCTAAGACTATTATAGTCATATTGAGTAAAAAACTACTTTTTTCCATTTGCAAGATTTAAAAAAGCATATGTTTCTAGTAAAACTCCCAAAGCTGCATTATTTCAGGCATTATTAGCCATTTTTAATGTGTGGTGTAGGAGTTATGTTTAAATAACTGTCATATTGAGTGTTACAGTATACAGTCATATTGATTAAAACCTCATTTTTGTATTCGCAAACCATTGAAAAACAACTGTATCTAGTAAAACTCACATGTATTCAATATCACAGGCATTTTTAGACATTTTGCACGTTTGGATTAGGAATTATGTTGGAATACATTTTTATTGCTTTTTTCGCATTATCTCAGGATTCTAAATACATTACTGTCAAATTGAGTAACAAATCAAATTTTGTTTTTGCAAACCTTACCAAATGTTTTTTTTTCTGGAAAACTCTCGAAGATGCATTTCTTCAGGCATAATTAGACTATTTGCATGTGTATTTTTGGAGTTATGTTTCAAAAGATCTCATTTTGAGTGTGACCAATATGAGGCCAGTAAAATCTAATATTTGTATTTGTCAACCTTTTCCAAAATACCTGATTCTGCTAAAACTTACATAAATTCAATATTAAAGGCTTTTTAAGACAAATTTCATATTTGATTTTGGAGTTAAGATTATAAACCTTTCATATTTAGTATGACAGTTACAGTGTTATATTGAATAAAAAAACTAACTTGTGTCTTTGCAAACCTTACAAAAGATAATTTTTCTAGTAAAAACTAACAAAAAAAACGTATCTCTAGGCATTATTAGCCATTTTGCATGTGTTGTTTAGAAGTTATGCTTGAATACATTTTTATTGCTTTTTTCGCATTATCTCAGGATTCTAAGACTATTATAGTCATATTGAGTAAAAAACTAGTTTTTGCATTTTTAAAATTCAAAAAAGCATATGTTTCGAGTAAAACTCCCAAAGATGCATTATTTCAGGCATTATTAGCAATTTTTCATGTGTGGTGTAGGAGTTATGTTTAAATAACTGTCATATTGAGTGTTACAGTGTACAGTCATATTGAGTAAAACCTCATTTTTGTATTTGCAAACCATTGAAAAACAACTGTATCTAGTAAAACTCACATGTATTCAATATCACAGGCATTTTTAGACATTTTGCCATTTTGGATTAGGAATTATGTTGGAATACATTTTTATTGCTTTTTTCGCGTTATCTCAGGATTCTAAGTACATTACTGTCAAATTGAGTAACAAATAAAATTTTGTTTGTGCAAACCTTACCAAATGTTTTTTTTCTGGAAAACTCTTGAAGATGCATTTCCTCAGGCATTATTAGACTATTTGCATGTGTATTTTTGGAGTTATGTTTCAAAAAATGTCATTTTGAGTGTGACTAATATGAGGCCAGTAAAATCTAATATTTGTATTTGTCAACCTTTCCAAAATACCTGATTCTGCTAAAACTTACATAAATTCAATATTAAAGGCCTTTTAAGACAAATTTCATATTTGGTTTTGGAGTTATGATTATAAACCTTTCATATTTAGTATGACGGTTACACTGTTATATTGAATAAAAAAACAAATTTGTGTCTTTGCAAACCTTACAAAAGATATTTTTTCTAGTACAACTAACAAAAAAACATATCTCTGGGCATTATTAGCCATTTTGCATGTGTTGTTTAGAAGTTATGTTTGAATACATTTTTATTGCTTTTTTCGCATTATCTCAGGATTCTAAGACTATTATAGTCTTTTGAGTAAAAAAATTCTTTTTGCATTTGCAAGATTTAAAAAAGCATATGTTTCGAGTAAAACTCCCAAATATGCATTATTTCAGGCATTATTAGCCATTTTTCATGTGTGGTGTAGGAGTTATGTTTAAATAACTGTCATATTGAGTGTTACAGTGTACAGTCATATTGAGTAAACCCTCATTTTTGTATTTGCAAACCATAGAAAAACAACTGTATCTAGTAAAACTAACATGTATTCAATATCACAGGCATTGTTAGACATTTTGCACGTTTGGATTAGGAATGATGTTGGAATACATTTTTATTGCTTTTTTCGCATTATCTCAGGATTCTAAGTACATTACTGTCAAATTGAGTAACAAATCAAATTTTGTTTTTGCAAACCTTACCAAATGTTTTTTTTTCTGGAAAACTCTCGAAGATGCATTTCTTCAGGCATTATTAGACTATTTGCATGTGTATTTTTGGAGTTATGTTTCAAAAAATGTAATTTTGAGTGTGACCAATATGAGGCCAGTAAAAGCTAATATTTGTATTTGTCAACCTTTCCAAAATACCTGATTTTGCTAAAACTTACATAAATTCAATATTAAAGTCTTTTAAGACAAATTTCATATTTGGTTTTGGAGTTATGATTATAAACCTTTCATATTTAGTATGACAGTTACAGTGTTATATTGAATAAAAAAACTAACTTGTGTCTTTGCAAACCTTACAAAAGATAATTTTTCTAGTACAACTAACAAAAAAACTTATCTCTAGGCATTATTAGCCATTTTGCATGAGTTGTTTAGAAGTTATGTTTGAATACATTTGTATTGCTTTTTTCGCATTATCTCAGGATTCTAAGACTATTATAGTCATATTGAGTAAAAAACTACTTTTTGCATTTGCAAGATTTAAAAAAGCATATGTTTCTAGTAAAACTCCCAAAGATGCATGATTTCAGGCATTATTAGCCATTTTTAATGTGTGGTGTAGGAGTTATGTTTAAATAACTGTCATATTGAGTGTTACAGTATACAGTCATATTGATTAAAACCTCATTTTTGTATTTGCAAACCATAGAAAAACAACTGTATCTAGTAAAACTCACATGTATTCAATATCACAGGCATTTTTAGACATTTTGCACGTTTGGATTAGGAATTATGTTGGAATACATTTTTATTGCTTTTTTCGCATTATCTCAAGATTCTAAGTACATTACTGTCAAATTGAGTAACAAATCAAATTTTGTTTTTGCAAACCTTACCAAATGTTGTTTTTCTGGAAAACTCTCGAAGATGCATTTCTTCAGGCATTATTAGACTATTTGCATGTGTATTTTTGGAGTTATGTTTCAAAAAATGTCATTTTGAGTGTGACCCATATGAGGCCAGTAAAATCTAATATTTGTATTTGTCAACCTTTCCAAAATACCTGATTCTGCTAAAACATACATAAATTCAATATTAAAGGCTTTTTAAGACAAATTTCATATTTGGTTTTGGAGTTATGATTATAAACATTTCATATTTAGTATGACAGTTACACTGTTATATTGAATAAAAAAACTAATTTGTGTCTTTGCAAACCTTACAAAAGATCATTTTTCTAGTACAACTAACAAAAAAACATATCTCTGGGCATTATTAGCCATTTTGCATATGTTGTTTAGAAGTTATGTTTGAATACATTTTTATTGCTTTTTTCGCATTATCTCAGGATTCTAAGACTATTATAGTCATATTGAGTAAAAAACTACTTTTTGCATTTGCAAGATTTAAAAAAGCATATGTTTCTAGTAAAACTCCCAAGGATGCATTATTTCAGGCATTTTTAGCCATTTTTAATGTGTGGTGTAGGAGTTATGTTTAAATAACTGTCATATTGAGTGTTACAGTATACAGTCATATTGATTAAAACCTCATTTTTGTATTTGCAAACCATTGAAAAACAACTGTATCTAGTAAAACTCACATGTATTCAATATCACAGGCATTTTTAGACATTTTGCACGTTTGGATTAGGAATTATGTTGGAATACATTTTTATTGCTTTTTTCGCATTATCTCAGGATTCTAAGTACATTTTTGTCGAATTGAGTACCAAATCAAATTTTGTTTTTGCAAACCTTACCAAATGTTTTTTTTTTCAGGAAAACTCTTGAAGATGCATTTCTTCAGGCATTATTAGACATTTTGCATGTGTATTTTTGGAGTTATGTTTCAAAAAATGTCATTTTGAGTGTGACCAATATGAGGCCAGTAAAATCTATTATTTGTATTTGTCAACCTTTTCAAAATACCTGATTCTGCTAAAACTTACATAAATTCAATATTAAAGGCTTTTTAAGACAAATTTCATATTTGGTTTTGGAGTTATGATTATAAACCTTTCATATTTAGTATGACAGTTACACTGTTATATTGAATACAAAAACTAATTTGTGTCTTTGCAAACCTTACAAAAGATCATTTTTCTAGTAAAACTAACAAAAAAACATATCTCTGGGCATTATTAGCCATTTTGCATGTGTTGTTTAGAAGTTATGTTTGAATACATTTTTATTGCTTTTTTCGCATTATCTCAGGATTCTAAGACTATTATAGTCATATTGAGTAAAAAACTACTTTTTGCATTTGCAAGATTTAAAAAAGCATATGTTTCTAGTAAAACTCCCAAAGATGCATTATTTCAGGCATTATTAGCCATTTTTAATGTGTGGTGTAGGAGTTATGTTTAAATAACTGTCATATTGAGTGTTACAGTATACAGTCATATTGATTAAAACCTCATTTTTGTATTTGCAAACCATTGAAAAACAACTGTATCTAGTAAAACTAACATGTATTCAATATCACAGGCATTTTTAGACATTTTGCACGTTTGGATTAGGAATTATGTTGGAATACATTTTTATTGCTTTTTTCGCATTATCTCAGGATTCTAAGTACATTACTGTCAAATTGAGTAACAAATCAAATTTTGTTTTTGCAAACCTTACCAAATGTTTTTTTTTCTGGAAAACTCTCGAAGATGCATTTCTTCAGGCATTATTAGACTATTTGCATGTGTATTTTTGGAGTTATGTTTCAAAAAATGTCATTTTGAGTGTGACCAATATGAGGCCAGTAAAATCTAATATTTGTATTTGTCAACATTTCCAAAATACCTGATTCTGCTAAAACTTACATAAATTCAATATTAAAGGCTTTTTAAGACACATTTCATATTTGGTTTTGGAGTTCTGATTATAAACCTTTCATATTTAGTATGACAGTTACAGTGTTATATTGAATAAAAAAACTAACTTGTGTCTTTGCAAACCTTACAAAAGATAATTTTTCTAGTACAACTAACAAAAAAACTTATCTCTAGGCATTATTAGCCATTTTGCATGAGTTGTTTAGAAGTTATGTTTGAATACATTTGTATTGCTTTTTTCGCATTATCTCAGGATTCTAAGACTATTATAGTCATATTGAGTAAAAAACTACTTTTTGCATTTGCAAGATTTAAAAAAGCATATGTTTCTAGTAAAACTCCCAAAGATGCATGATTTCAGGCATTATTAGCCATTTTTAATGTGTGGTGTAGGAGTTATGTTTAAATAACTGTCATATTGAGTGTTACAGTATACAGTCATATTGATTAAAACCTCATTTTTGTATTTGCAAACCATAGAAAAACAACTGTATCTAGTAAAACTCACATGTATTCAATATCACAGGCATTTTTAGACATTTTTCACGTTTGGATTAGGAATTATGTTGGAATACATTTTTATTGCTTTTTTCGCATTATCTCAAGATTCTAAGTACATTACTGTCAAATTGAGTAACAAATCAAATTTTGTTTTTGCAAACCTTACCAAATATTGTTTTTGTGGAAAACTCTCGAAGATGCATTTCTTCAGGCATTATTAGACTATTTGCATGTGTATTTTTGGAGTTATGTTTCAAAAAATGTCATTTTGAGTGTGACCCATATGAGGCCAGTAAAATCTAATATTTGTACTGTATTTGTCAACCTTTCCAAAATACCTGATTCTGCTAAAACATACATACATTCAATATTAAAGGCTTTTTAAGACAAATTTCATATTTGGTTTTGGAGTTATGATTATAAACCTTTCATATTTAGTATGACAGTTACACTGTTATATTGAATAAAAAAACTAATTTGTGTCTTTGCAAACCTTACAAAAGATCATTTTTCTAGTACAACTAACAAAAAAACATATCTCTGGGCATTATTAGCCATTTTGCATGTGTTGTTTAGAAGTTATGTTTGAATACATTTTTATTGCTTTTTTCGCATTATCTCAGGATTCTAAGACTATTATAGTCATATTGAGTAAAAAACTACTTTTTGCATTTGCAAGATTTAAAAAAGCATATGTTTCTAGTAAAACTCCCAAAGATGCATTATTTCAGGCATTTTTAGCCATTTTTAATGTGTGGTGTAGGAGTTATGTTTAAATAACTGTCATATTGAGTGTTACAGTATACAGTCATATTGATTAAAACCTCATTTTTGTATTTGCAAACCATTGAAAAACAACTGTATCTAGTAAAACTCACATGTATTCAATATCACAGGCATTTTTAGACATTTTGCACGTTTGGATTAGGAATTATGTTGGAATACATTTTTATTGCTTTTTTCGCATTATCTCAGGATTCTAAGTACATTTTTGTCGAATTGAGTACCAAATCAAATTTTGTTTTTGCAAACCTTACCAAATGTTTTTTTTTTCAGGAGAACTCTTGAAGATGCATTTCTTCAGGCATTATTAGACATTTTGCATGTGTATTTTTGGAGTTATGTTTCAAAAAATGTCATTTTGAGTGTGACCAATATGAGGCCAGTAAAATCTATTATTTGTATTTGTCAACCTTTTCAAAATACCTGATTCTGCTAAAACTTACATAAATTCAATATTAAAGGCTTTTTAAGACACATTTCATATTTGGTTTTGGAGTTATGATTATAAACCTTTCATATTTAGTATGACAGTTACACTGTTATATTGAATACACAAACTAATTTGTGTCTTTGCAAACCTTACAAAAGATCATTTTTCTAGTAAAACTAACAAAAAAACATATCTCTGGGCATTATTAGCCATTTTGCATGTGTTGTTTAGAAGTTATGTTTGAATACATTTTTATTGCTTTTTTCGCATTATCTCAGGATTCTAAGACTATTATAGTCATATTGAGTAAAAAACTACTTTTTGCATTTGCAAGATTTCAAAAAGCATATGTTTCGAGTAAAACTCCCAAAGATGCATTATTTCAGGCATTATTAGCCATTTTTAATGTGTGGTGTAGGAGTTATGTTTAAATAACTGTCATATTGAGTGTTACAGTATACAGTCATATTGATTAAAACCTCATTTTTGTATTTGCAAACCATTGAAAAACAACTGTATCTAGTAAAACTAACATGTATTCAATATCACAGGCATTTTTAGACATTTTGCACGTTTGGATTAGGAATTATGTTGGAATACATTTTTATTGCTTTTTTCGCATTATCTCAGGATTCTAAGTACATTACTGTCAAATTGAGTAACAAATCAAATTTTGTTTTTGCAAACCTTACCAAATGTTTTTTTTTCTGGAAAACTCTCGAAGATGCATTTCTTCAGGCATTATTAGACTATTTGCATGTGTATTTTTGGAGTTATGTTTCAAAAAATGTCATTTTGAGTGTGACCAATATGAGGCCAGTAAAATCTAATATTTGTATTTGTCAACATTTCCAAAATACCTGATTCTGCTAAAACTTACATAAATTCAATATTAAAGGCTTTTTAAGACATATTTCATATTTGGTTTTGGAGTTATGATTATAAACCTTTCATATTTAGTATGACAGTTACAGTGTTATATTGAATAAAAAAAACTAACTTGTGTCTTTGCAAACCTTACAAAAGATCATTTTTCTAGTACAACTAACAAAAAAACATATCTCTAGGCATTATTAGCTATTTTGCATGTGTTGTTTAGAAGTTATGTTTGAATATATTTTTATTGCTTTTTTCGCATTATCTCAGGATTCTAAGACTATTATAGTCATATTGAGTAAAAAACTACTTTTTGCATTTGCAAGATTTAAAAAAGCATATGTTTCGAGTAAAACTCCCAAAGATGCATTATTTCAGGCATTATTAGCCATTTTTCATGTGTGGTGTAGGAGTTATGTTTAAATAACTGTCATATTGAGTGTTACAGTATACAGTCATATTGAGTAAAACCTCATTTTTGTATTTGCAAACCATTGAAAAACAACTGTATCTAGTAAAACTCACATGTATTCAATAACACAGGCATTTTTAGACATTTTGCACTTTTGGATTAGGAATCATGTTAGAATACATTTGTATTGCTTTTTTCGCATTATCTCAGGATTCTAAGTACATTTTTGTCGAATTGAGTACCAAATCAAATTTTGTTTTTGCAAACCTTACCAAATGTTTTTTTTTTCAGGAAAACTCTTGAAGATGCATTTCTTCAGGCATTATTAGACATTTTGCATGTGTATTTTTGGAGTTATGTTTCAAAAAATGTCATTTTGAGTGTGACCAATATGAGGCCAGTAAAATCTATTATTTGTATTTGTCAACCTTTTCAAAATACCTGATTCTGCTAAAACTTACATAAATTCAATATTAAAGGCTTTTTAAGACAAATTTCATATTTGGTTTTGGAGTTATGATTATAAACCTTTCATATTTAGTATGACTGTTACACTGTTATATTGAATAAAAAAACGAATTTGTGTCTTTGCAAACCTTACAAAAGATCATTGTTCTAGTACAACTAACAAAAAAACATATCTCTGGGCATTATTAGCCATTTTGCATGTGTTGTTTAGAAGTTGTGTTTGAATACATTTTTATTGCTTTTTTCGCATTATCTCAGGATTCTAAGACTATTATAGTCATATCGAGTAAAAAACTACTTTTTGCATTTGCAAGATTTCAAAAAGCATATGTTTCGATTAAAACTCCCAAAGATGCATTATTTCAGGCATTATTAGCAATTTTTAATGTGTGGTGTAGGAGTTATGTTTAAATAACTGTCATATTGAGTGTTACCTTATACAGTCATATTGATTAAAACCTCATTTTTGTATTTGCAAACCATTGAAAAACAACTGTATCTAGTAAAACTCACATGTATTCAATATCACAGGCATTTTTAGACATTTTGCACGTTTGGATTAGGAATTATGTTGGAATACATTTTTATTGCTTTTTTCGCATTATCTCAGGATTCTAAGTACATTACTGTCAAATTGAGTAACAAATCAAATTTTGTTTTTGCAAACCTTACCAAATGTTTTTTTTTCTGGAAAACTCTCGAAGATGCATTTCTTCAGGCATTATTAGACTATTTGCATGTGTATTTTTGGAGTTATGTTTCAAAAAATGTCATTTTGAGTGTGACCAATATGAGGCCAGTAAAATCTAATATTTGTATTTGTCAACCTTTCCAAAATACCTGATTCTGCTAAAACTTACATGAATTCAATATTAAAGGCTTTTTAAGACAAATTTCATATTTGGTTTTGGAGTTATGATTATAAACCCTTCATATTTAGTATGACAGTTACACTGTTATATTGAATAAAAAAACTAATTTGTGTCTTTGCAAACCTTACAAAAGATCATTTTTCTTGTAAAACTAACAAAAAAACATATCTCTGGGCATTATTAGCCATTTTGCATGTGTTGTTTAGAAGTTATGTTTGAATACATTTTATTGCTTTTTTCGCATTATCTCAGGATTTTAAGACTATTATAGTCATATTGAGTAAAAAACTACTTTTTGCATTTGCAAGATTTAAAAAAGCATATGTTTCGAGTAAAACTCCCAAAGATGCATTATTTCAGGCATTATTAGCCATTTTTAATGTGTGGTTTAGGAGTTATGTTTAAATAACTGTCATATTGAGTGTTACAGTATACAGTCATATTGAGTAAAACCTCATTCTTGTATTTGCAAACCATTGAAAAACAACTGTATCTAGTAAAACTCACATGTATT
This sequence comes from Nerophis ophidion, assembly GCF_033978795.1. Classification (NCBI taxonomy): domain Eukaryota; kingdom Metazoa; phylum Chordata; class Actinopteri; order Syngnathiformes; family Syngnathidae; genus Nerophis; species Nerophis ophidion. The sequence continues at coordinate 84,475 of NW_026907108.1, forward strand.
CAATATCACAGGCATTTTTAGACATTTTGCACGTTTGGATTAGGAATTATGTTGGAATACATTTTTATTGCTTTTTTCGCATTATCTCAGGATTCTAAGTACATTTTTGTCGAATTGAGTAACAAATCAAATTTTGTTTTTGCAAACCTTACCAAATGTTTTTTTTTTTCAGGAAAACTCTTGAAGATGCATTTCTTCAGGCATTATTAGACATTTTGCATGTGTATTTTTGGAGTTATGTTTCAAAAACTGTCATTTTGAGTGTGACCAATATGAGGCCAATAAAATCTAATATTTGTATTTGTGATTCTTTCCAAAATACCTGATTCTGCTAAAACTTACATAAATTCAATATTGAAGGCTTTTTAAGACAAATTTCATATCTGGTTTTGGAGTTATGATTATAAACCTTTCATATTTAGTATGACAGTTACCGTGTTATATTGAATAAAAAAACTAACTTGTGTCTTTGCAAACCTTAAAAAAGATAATTTTTCTAGTACAACTAACAAAAAAAAACATATCTCTAGGCATTATTAGCCATTTTGCATGTGTTGTTTAGAAGTTATGTTTGAATATATTTGTATTGCTTTTTTCGCATTATCTCAGGATTCTAAGACTATTATAGTCATATTGAGTAAAAAACGACTTTTTGCATTTGCAAGATTTAAAAAAGCATATGTTTTGAGTAAAACTCCCAAAGTTGCATTATTTCAGGCATTATTAGCCATTTTTAATATGTGGTGTAGGAGTTATGTTTAAATAACTGTCACATTGAGTGTTACAGTATACAGTCATATTGAGTAAAACCTCATTTTTGTATTTGCAAACCATTGAAAAACAACTGTATCTAGTAAAACTCACATGTATTCAATATCACAGGCATTTTTAGACATTTTGCACATTTGGATTAGGAATTATGTTGGAATACATTTTTATTGCTTTTTTCGCATTATCTCAGGATTCTAAGTACATTACTGTCAAATTGAGAAACAAATCAAATTTTGTTTTTGCAAACCTTACCAAATGTTTTTTTTCTGGAAAACTCTCGAAGATGCATTTCTTCAGGCATTATTAGACATTTTGCATGTGTATTTTTGGAGTTATGTTTCAAAAAATGTCATTTTGAGTGTGACCAATATGAGGCCAGTAAAATCTAATATTTGTATTTGTCAACCTTTCCAAAATACCTGATTCTGGTAAAACTTACATAAATTCAATATTAAAGGCTTTTTAAGACAAATTTCATATTTGGTTTTGGAGTTATGATTATAAACCTTTCATATTTAGTATGACAGTTACAGTGTTATATTGAATAAAAAAACTAACTTGTGTCTTTGCAAACCTTAAAAAAGATCATTGTTCTAGTACAACTAACAAAAAAACATATCTCTAGGCATTATTAGCCATTTTGCATGTGTTGTTTAGAAGTTATGTTTGAATATATTTGTATTGCTTTTTTCGCATTATCTCAGGATTCTAAGACTATTATAGTCATATTGAGTAAAAAACTACTTTTTGCATTTGCAATATTTAAAAAAGCATATGTTTCGAGTAAAACTCCCAAAGATGCATTATTTCAGGCATTATTAGACATTTTTCATGTGTGGTGTAGGAGTTATGTTTAAATAACTGTCATATTGAGTGTTACAGTGTACAGTCATATTGAATAAAACCTAATTTTTGTATTTGCAAACCATTGAAAAACAACTGTATCTAGTAAAACTCACATGTATTCAATATCACAGGCATTTTTAGACATTTTGCAAGTTTGGATTAGGAATTATGTTGGAATAAATTTTTATTGCTTTTTTCGCATTATCTCAGGATTCTAAGTACATTACTGTCAAATTGAGTAACAAATCAAATTTTGTTTTTGCAAACCTTACCAAATGTTTTTTTTTCAGGAAAACTCTTGAAGATGCATTTCTTCAGGCATTATTAAACATTTTGCATGTGTATTTTTGGAGTTATGTTTCAAAAACTGTCATTTTGAGTGTGACCAATATGAGGCCAGTAAAATCTTATATTTGTATTTGTGATTCTTTCCAAAATACCTGATTCTGGTAAAACTTACATAAATTCAATATTAAAGGCTTTTTAAGACAAATTTCATATTTGGTTTTGGAGTTATGATTATAAACCTTTCATATTTAGTATGACAGTTACAGTGTTATATTAAATAAAAAAACTAACTTGTGTCTTTGCAAACCTTAAAAAAGATCATTGTTCTAGTACAACTAACAAAAAAAAAACATATCTCTAGGCATTATTAGCCATTTTGCATGTGTTGTTTAGAAGTTATGTTTGAATATATTTGTATTGCTTTTTTCGCATTATCTCAGGATTCTAAGACTATTATAGTCATATTGAGTAAAAAACTGCTTTTTGCATTTGCAAGATTTAAAAAAGCACATGTTTCGAGTAAAACTCCCAAAGATGCATTATTTCAGGGATTATTAGCCATTTTTCATGTGTGGTGTAGGAGTTATGTTTAAATAGCTGTCATATTGAGTGTTACAGTATACAGTCATATTGAGTAAAACCTCATTTTTGTATTTGCAAACCATTGAAAAACAACTGTATCTAGTAAAACTCACATGTATTCAATATTACAGGCATTTTTAGACATTTTGCACGTTTGGATTAGGAATTATGTTGGAATACATTTTTATTGCTTTTTTTCGCATTATCTCAGGATTCTAAGTACATTACTGTCAAATTGAGTAACAAATCAAATTTTGTTTTTGCAAACCTTACCAAATGTTTTTTTTCTGGAAAACTCTCGAAGATGCATTTCTTCAGGCATTATTAGACATTTTGCATGTGTATTTTTGGAATTATGTTTCAAAAAATGTAATTTTGAGTGTGACCAATATGAGGCCAGTAAAACCTAATATTTGTATTAGTCAACCTTTCCAAAATACCTGATTCTGCTAAAACTTACATAAATTCAATATTAAAGGCTTTTTAAGAAAAATTTAATATTTGGTTTTGGAGTTATGATTATAAACCTTTCATATTTATAGTATGACAGTTACTCTGTTATATTGAATAAAAAAAACTAATTTGTGTCTTTGCAAACCTTACAAAAGATCATTTTTTTCTAGTAAAACTAACAAAAAAACATCATTCTGGGCATTATTGGCCATTTTGCATGTGTTGTTTAGAAGTTATGTTTGAATACATTTTTATTGCTTTTTTCGCATTATCTCAGGATTCTAAGACTATTATAGTCATATTGAGTAAAAAACTAATTTTTGCATTTGCAAGATTTAAAAAAGCATATGTTTTGAGTAAAACTCCCAAAGTTGCATTATTTCAGGCATTATTAGCCATTTTTAATATGTGGTGTAGGAGTTATGTTTAAATAACTGTCATATTGAGTGTTACAGTATACAGTCATATTGAGTAAAACCTCATTTTTGTATTTGCAAACCATTGAAAAACAACTGTATCTAGTAAAACTCACATGTATTCAATATCACAGGCATTTTTAGACATTTTGCACATTTGGATTAGGAATTATGTTGGAATACATTTTTATTGCTTTTTTCGCATTATCTCAGGATTCTAAGTACATTACTGTCAAATTGAGAAACAAATCAAATTTTGTTTTTGCAAACCTTACCAAATGTTTTTTTTCTGGAAAACTCTCGAAGATGCATTTCTTCAGGCATTATTAGACATTTTGCATGTGTATTTTTGGAGTTATGTTTCAAAAAATGTCATTTTGAGTGTGACCAATATGAGGCCAGTAAAATCTAATATTTGTATTTGTCAACCTTTCCAAAATACCTGATTCTGCTAAAACTTACATAAATTCAATATTAAAGGCTTTTTAAGACAAATTTCATATTTGGTTTTGGAGTTATGATTATAAACCCTTCATATTTAGTATGACAGTTACACTGTTATATTGAATAAAAAAACTAATTTGTGTCTTTGCAAACCTTACAAAAGATCATTTTTCTAGTACAACTAACAAAAAAACATATCTCTGGGCATTATTAGCCATTTTGCATATGTTGTTTAGAAGTTATGTTTGAATACATTTTTATTGCTTTTTTCGGATTATCTCAGGATTCTAAGACTATTATAGTCATATTGAGTAAAAAACTACTTTTTGCATTTGCAAGATTTAAAAAAGCATATGTTTCTAGTAAAACTCCCAAAGATGCATCATTTCGGGCATTATTAGCCATTTTTAATGTCTGGTTTAAGAGTTATGTTTAAATAACTGTCATATTGAGTGTTACAGTATACCGTCATATTGAGTAAAACCTCATTTTTGTATTTGCAAACCATTGAAAAACAACTGTATCTAGTAAAACTCACATGTATTCAATATCACAGGCATTTTTAGACATTTTGCACGTTTGGATTAGGAATTATGTTGGAATACATTTTTATTGCTTTTTTCGCATTATCTCAGGATTCTAAGTACATTTTTGTCGAATTGAGTACCAAATCAAATTTTGTTTTTGCAAACCTTACCAAATGTTTTTTTTTTTCAGGAAAACTCTTGAAGATGCATTTCTTCAGGCATTATTAGACATTTTGCATGTGTATTTTTGGAGTTATGTTTCAAAAAATGTCATTTTGAGTGTGACCAATATGAGGCCAGTAAAATCTAATATTTGTATTTGTCAACCTTTTCAAAATACCTGATTCTGCTAAAACTTACATAAATTCAATATTAAAGGCTTTTTAAGACAAATTTCATATTTGGTTTTGGAGTTATGATTATAACCCTTTCATATTTAGTATGACAGTTACACTGTTATATTGAATACAAAAACTAATTTGTGTCTTTGCAAACCTTACAAAAGATAATTTTTCTAGTAAAACTAACAAAAAAACATATCTCTGGGCATTATTAGCCATTTTGCATGTGTTGTTTAGAAGTTATGTTTGAATACATTTTTATTGCTTTTTTCGCATTATCTCAGGATTCTAAGACAATTATAGTCATATCGAGTAAAAAACTACTTTTTGCATTTGCAAGATTTAAAAAAGCATATGTTTCTAGTAAAACTCCCAAAGATGCATTATTTCAGGCATTATTAGCCATTTTTAATGTGTGGTGTAGGAGTTATGTTTAAATAACTGTCATATTGAGTGTTACAGTATACAGTCATATTGATTAAAACCTCATTTTTGTATTTGCAAACCATTGAAAAACAACTGTATCTAGTAAAACTAACTTGTATTCAATATCACAGGCATTTTTAGACATTTTGCACGTTTGGATTAGGAATTATGTTGGAATACATTTTTATTGCTTTTTTTGCATTATCTCAGGATTCTAAGTACATTACTGTCAAATTGAGTAACAAATCAAATTTTGTTTTTGCAAACCTTACCAAATGTTTTTTTTTCTGGAAAACTCTCGAAGATGCATTTCTTCAGGCATTATTAGACTATTTGCATGTGTATTTTTGGAGTTATGTTTCAAAAAATGTCATTTTGAGTGTGACCAATATGAGGCCAGTAAAATCTAATATTTGTATTTGTCAACCTTTCCAAAATACCTGATTCTGCTAAAACTTACATAAATTCAATATTAAAGGCTTTTTAAGACACATTTCATATTTGGTTTTGGAGTTATGATTATAAACCTTTCATATTTAGTATGACGGTTACAGTGTTATATTGAATAAAAAAACTAACTTGTGTCTTTGCAAACCTTACAAAAGATAATTTTTCTAGTAAAACTAACAAAAAACATTACTCTGGGCATTATTAGCCATTTTGCATGTGTTGTTTAGAAGTTATGTTTGAATACATTTTTATTGCTCTTTTCGCATTATCTCAGGATTCTAAGACTATTATAGTCATATTGAGTAAAAAACTACTTTTTGCATTTGCAAGATTTCAAAAAGCATATGTTTCGAGTAAAACTCACAAAGATGCATTATTTCAGGCATTATTAGCCATTTTTCATGTGTGGTTTAGGAGTTATGTTTAAATAACTGTCATATTGAGTTTTACAGTATACAGTCATATAGAGTAAAACCTCATTTTTGTATTTGCAAACCATTGAAAAACAACTGTATCTAGTAAAACTCACATGTTTTCAATATCACAGGCATTTTTAGACATTTTGCACGTTTGGATTAGGAATTATGTTGGAATACATTTTTATTGCTTTTTTCGCATTATCTCAGGATTCTAAGTACATTTTTGTCGAATTGAGTAACAAATCAAATTTTGTTTTTGCAAACCTTACCAAATGTTTTTTTTTTTCAGGAAAACTCTTGAAGATGCATTTCTTCATGCATTATTAGACATTTTGCATGTGTATTTTTGGAGTTATGTTTCAAAAAATGTCATTTTGAGTGTGACCAATATGAGGCCAGTAAAATCTAATATTTGTATTTGTCAACCTTTTCAAAATACCTGATTCTGCTAAAACTTACATAAATTCAATATTAAAGGCTTTTTAAGACAAATTTCATATTTGGTTTTGGAGTTATGATTATAAACCTTTCATATTTAGTATGACAGTTACACTGTTATATTGAATACAAAAACTAATTTGTGTCTTTGCAAACCTTACAAAAGATCATTTTTCTAGTAAAACTAACAAAAAAACATATCTCTGGGCATTATTAGCCATTTTGCATGTGTTGTTTAGAAGTTATGTTGGAATACATTTTTATTGCTTTTTTCGCATTATCTCAGGATTCTAAGTACATTACTGTCAAATTGAGTAACAAATCAAATTTTGTTTTTGCAAACCTTACCAAATGTTTTTTTTTCTGGAAAACTCTCGAAGATGCATTTTTTCAGGCATTATTAGACTATTTGCATGTGTATTTTTGGAGTTATGTTTCAAAAAATGTCATTTTGAGTGTGACCAATATGAGGCCAGTAAAATCTAATATTTGTATTTGTCAACCTTTCCAAAATACCTGATTCTGCTAAAACTTACATAAATTCAATATTAAAGGCTTTTTAAGACACATTTCATATTTGGTTTTGGAGTTATGATTATAAACCTTTCATATTTAGTATGACAGTTACACTGTTATATTGAATAAAAAAAACAAATTTGTGTCTTTGCAAACCTTACAAAAGATCATTTTTCTAGTAAAACTAACAAAAAAACATATCTCTGGGCATTATTATTCATTTTGCATGTGTTGTTTAGAAGTTATGTTTGAATACATTTTTATTGCTTTTTTCGCATTATCTCAGGATTCTAAGACTATTATAGTCATATTGAGTAAAAAACTACTTTTTGCATTTGCAAGATTTAAAAAAGCATATGTTTCGAGTAAAACTCCCAAAGATGCATTATTTCAGGCATTATTAGCCATTTTTCATGTGTGGTGTAGGAGTTATGTTTAAATAACTGTCATATTGAGTGTTACAGTGTACAGTCATATTGAGTAAAACCTCATTTTTGTATTTACAAACCATTGAAAAACAACTGTATATAGTAAAACTCACATGTATTCAATATCACAGGCTTTTTTTAGACATTTTGCACGTTTGGATTAGGAATTATGTTGGAATAAATGTTTTTTGCTTTTTTCGCATTATCTCAGGATTCTAAGTACATTACTGTCAAATTGAGTAACAAATCAAATTTTGTTTTTGCAAACCTTACCAAATGTTTTTTTTTCAGGAAAACTCTCGAAGATGCATTTCTTCAGGCATTATTAGACATTTTGCATGTGTGGTGTAGGAGTTATGTTTAAATAACTGTCATATTGAGCGTTACAGTGTACAGTCATATTGAGTAAAACCTCATTTTTGTATTTTCAAACCATAGAAAAAACACTGTATCTAGTAAAACTCACATGTATTCAATATCACAGGCATTTTTAGACTTTTTGCTCATTTGGATTAGGAATTATGTTGGAATACATTTGTATTGCTTTTTTCGCATTATCTCAGGATTCTAAGTACATTACTGTCAAATTGAGAAACAAATCAAATTTTGTTTTTGCAAACCTTACCAAATGTTTTTTTTCTGGAAAACTCTCGAAGATGCATTTCTTCAGGCATTATTAGACATTTTGCATGTGTATTTTTGGAGTTATGTTTCAAAAAATGTCATTTTGAGTGTGACCAATATGAGGCCAGTAAAATCTAATATTTGTATTTGTCAACCTTTCCAAAATACCTGATTCTGCTAAAACTTACATAAATTCAATATTAAAGGCTTTTTAAGACAAATTTCATATTTGGTTTTGGAGTTATGATTATAAACCTTTCATATTTAGTATGACAGTTACAGTGTTATATTGAATTAAAAAAAACTAACTTGTGTCCTTGCAAACCTTACAAAAGATCATTTTTCTAGTACAACTAACAAAAAAACATCACTCTGGGCATTATTAGCCATTTTTAATGTGTGGTGTAGGAGTTATGTTTAAATAACTGTCATATTGAGTGTTACAGTATACAGTCAAATTGAGTAAAACCTCATTTTTGTATTTGAAAACCTTTGAAAAACACCTGTATCTAGTAAAACTCACATGTATTCAATATCACAGGCATTTTTAGACATTTTGCACGTTTGGATTAGGAATTATGTTGGAATACATTTTTATTGCTTTTTTCGCATTATCTCAGGATTCTAAGTACATTACTGTCAAATTGAGTAAAAAATCAAATTTATTTTTTGCAAACCTTACCAAATGTTTTTTTTCTGAAAAACTCTCGAAGATGCATTTCTCCAGGCATTATTAGACTATTTGCATTTGTATTTTTGGAGTTATGTTTCAAAACATGTAATTTTGAGTGTGACCAATACGAGGCCAGTAAAATCTAATATTTGTATTTGTGATTCTTTCCAAAATACCTGATTCTGGTAAAACTTACATAAATTCAATATTAAAGGCTTTTTAAGACAAATTTCATATTTGGTTTTGCAGTTATGATTATAAATCTTTCATATTTAGTATGACAGTTACACTGTTATATTGAATAAAAAAACTAACTTGTGTCTTTGCAAACCTTACAAAAGATCATTTTTCTAGTAAAACTAACAAAAAAACATATCTCTGGGCATTATTAGCCATTTTGCATGTGTTGTTTAGAAGTTATGTTAGAATACATTTTTATAGCTTTTTTCGCATTATCTCAGGATTCTAAGACTATTATAGTCATATTGAGTAAAAAACTACTTTTTGCATTTGCAAGATTTAAAAAAGCATATGTTTCGAGTAAAACTCCCAAAGATGCATTATTTCAGGCATTATTAGCCATTTTTCATGTGTGGTGTAGGAGTTATGTTTAAATAGCTGTCATATTGAGTGTTACAGTATACAGTCATATTGAGTAAAACCTCATTTTTGTATTTGCAAACCATTGAAAAACAACTGTATATAGTAAAACTCACATGTATTCAATATCACAGGAATTTTCAGACATTTTGCACGTTTGGATTAGGAATTATGTTGGAATACATTTTTATTGCTTTTTTCGCATTATCTCAGGATTCTAAATACATTACTGTCAAATTGAGTAACAAATCAAATTTTGGTTTTGCAAACCTTACCAAATTTTTTTTTTTCAGGAAAACTCTCGAAGATGCATTTCTTCAGGCATTATTAGACATTTTGCATGTGTATTTTTGGAGTTATGTTTCAAAAAATGTCATTTTGAGTGTGACCAATATGAGGCCAGTAAAATCTAATATTTGTATTTGTGATTCTTTCCAAAATACCTGATTCTGGTAAAACTTACATAAATTCAATATTAAAGGCTTTTTAAGACAAATTTCATATTTGGTTTTGGAGTTATGATTATAAACCTTTCAAATTTAGTATGACAGTTACAGTGTTATATTGAATTAAAAAAAACTAACTTGTGTCTTTGCAAACCTTACAAAAGATACTTTTTCTAGTACAACTAACAAAAAAACATATCTCTGGGCATTATTAGCCATTTTGCATGTGTTGTTTAGAAGTTATATTTGAATACATTTTTATTCCTTTTTTCGCATTATCTCAGGATTCTAAGACTATTATAGTCATATTGAGTAAAAACTACTTTTTGCATTTGCAAGATTTAAAAAAGCATATGTTTCGAGTAAAACTCCCAAAGATGCATTATTTCAGGCATTATTAGCCATTTTTCATGTGTGGTGTAGGAGTTATGTTTAAATAACTGTTATATTGAGTGTTACAGTATACAGTCATATTGAGTAAAACCTCATTTTTGTATTTGCAAACCATTGAAAAACAATTGTATCTAGTAAAACTCACATGTATTCAATATCACAGGCATTTTTAGACATTTTGCAAGTTTGGATTAGGAATTATGTTGGAATACATTTTTATTGCTTTTTTCGCATTATCTCAGGATTCTAAGTACATTACTGTCAAATTGAGTAACAAATCAAATTTTGTTTTTGCAAACCTTACCAAATGTTTTTTTTTTCAGGAAAACTCTTGAAGATGCATTTTTTCAGGCATTATTAGACATTTCACATGTGTATTTTTGGAGTTATGTTTCAAAAACTCTCATTTTGAGTGTGACCAATATGAGGCCAGTAAAATCTAATATTTGTATTTGTGATTCATTCCAAAATACCTGATTTTGGTAAAACTTACATAAATTCAATATTAAAGGCTTTTTAAGACAAATTTCATATTTGGTTTTGGAGTTATGATAATAAACCTTTCATATGTAGTATGACAGTTACACTGTTATATTGAATAAAACAACTAACTTGTGTCTTTGCAAACCTTACAAAAGATCATTTTTCGAGTACAACTAACGAAAATACAGATCTCTAGGCATTATTAGCCATTTTGCATGTGTTGTTTAGAAGTTATGTTTGAATACATTTTTATTGCTTTTTTCGCATTATCTCAGGATTGTAAGACTATAAGAGTCACATTGAGTAAAAAACTACTTTTTGCACTTGCAAGATTTAAAAAAGCATATGTTTCGAGTAAAACTCCCAAAGATGCATTATTTCAGGCATTATTAGCCATTTTTCATGTGTGGTGTAGGAGTTATGTTTAAATAACTGTCATATTGAGTGTTACAGTGTAAAGTCACATTGAGTAAAACCTCATTTTTGTATTTGCAAACCATAGAAAAACAACTGTATCTAGTAAAACTCACATGTATTCAATATCACAGGCATTTTTAGACATTTTGCACGTTTGGATTAGCAATTATGTTGGAATACATTTTTATTGCTTTTTTCGCGTTATCTCAGGATTCTAAGTACATTACTGTGAAATTGAGTAACAAATCAAATTTTGTTTTTGCAAACCTTACCAAATGTTTTTTTTCCGGAAAACTCTCGAAGATGCATTTCTTCAGGCATTATTAGACTATTTGCATGTGTATTTTTGGAGTTATGTTTCAAAAATTGTCATTTTGAGTGTGACCAATATGAGGCCAGTAAAATCTAATATTTGTATTTGTGATTCTTTCCAAAATACTTGATTCTGCTAAAACTTACATAAATTCAATATTAAAGACTTTTTAAGACAAATTTCATATTTGGTTTTGGAGTTATGATTATAAACCTTTCATATTTAGTATGACAGTTACAGTGTTATATTGAATAAAACAACTAACTTGTGTCTTTCCAAACTTACAAAAGATCATTTTTCTAGTACAACTAACAAAAAAACATATCTCTAGGCATTATTAGCCATTTTGTATGTGTTGTTTAGAAGTTATGTTTGAATATATTTTTATTGCTTTTTTCGCATTATCTCAGGATTCTAAGACTATTATAGTCATATTGAGTAAAAAACTACTTTTTGCATTTGCAAGATTTAAAAAAGCATATGTTTCTAGTAAAACTCCCAAAGATGCATTATTTCAGGCATTATTAGCCATTTTTAATGTGTGGTGTAGGAGTTATGTTTAAATAACTGTCATATTGAGTGTTACAGTATACAGTCGTATTGATTAAAACCTCATTTTTGTATTTGCAAACCATTGAAAAACAACTGTATCTAGTAAAACTCACATGTATTCAATATCACAGGCATTTTTAGACATTTTGCACGTTTGGATTAGGAATTATGTTGGAATACATTTTTATCGCTTTTTTTGCATTATCTCAGGATTCTAAGTACATTACTGTCAAATTGAGTAACAAATCAAATTTAGTTTTTGCAAATCTTACCATATGTAGTTTTTTTCTGGAAAACTCTCGAAGATGCATTTCTTCAGGCATTATTAGACTATTTGCATGTGTATTTTTGGAGTTATGTTTCAAAAAATGTCATTTTGAGTGTGACCAATATGAGGCCAGTAAAATCTAATATTTGTATTTGTCAACCTTTCCAAAATACCTGATTCTGATAAAACTTACATAAATTCAATATTAAAGGCTTTTTAAGACAAATTTCATATTTGGTTTTGGAGTTATGATTATAAACCTTTCATATTTAGTATGACATTACACTGTTATATTGAATAAAAAAAACTAATTTGTGTCTTTGCAAACCTTACAAAAGATCATTTTTCTAGTAAAACTAACAAAAAAACATTACTCTGGGCATTATTAGCCATTTTGCATGTGTTGTTTAGAATTTATGTTTGAATACATTTTTATTGCTTTTTTCGCATTATCTCAGGATTCTAAGACTATTATAGTCATATTGAGTAAAAAACTACTTTTTGCATTTGCAAGATTTAAAAAAGCATATGTTTCGAGTAAAACTCCCAAAGATGCATTATTTCAGGCATTATTAGCCATTTTTCATGTGTGGTGTAGGAGTTATGTTTAAATAACTGTCATATTGAGTGTTACAGTGTAAAGTCACATTGAGTAAAACCTCATTTTTGTATTTGCAAACCATAGAAAAACAACTGTATCTAGTAAAACTCACATGTATTCAATATCACAGGCATCTTTAGACATTTTGCACGTTTGGATTAGGAATTATGTTGGAATACATTTTTATTGCTTTTTTCGCATTATCTCAGGATTCTAAGTACATTACTGTCAAATTGAGTAACAAATCAAATTTTGTTTTTGCAAACCTTACCAAATGTTTTTTTTTTCAGGAAAACTCTCGAAGATACATTTCTTCAGGCATTATTAGACATTTTGCATGTGTATTTTTGGAGTTATGTTTCAAAAACTGTCATTTTGAGTGTGACCAATATGAGGCCAGTAAAATCTAATATTTGTATTTGTGATTCTTTCCAAAATACCTGATTCTGCTAAAACTTACATAAATTCAATATTAAAGGCTTTTTAAGACAAATTTCATATTTGGTTTTGGAGTTATGATTATAAACCTTTCATATTTAGTATGACAGTTATAGTGTTATATTGAATAAAACAACTAACTTGTGTCTTTCCAAACTTACAAAAGATAATTTTTCTAGTACAACTAACAAAAAAACATAACTCTAGGCATTATTAGCCATTTTGTATGTGTTGTTTAGAAGTTATGTTTGAATATATTTTTTATTGCTTTTTTCGCATTATCTCAGGATTCTAAGACTATTATAGTCATATTGAGTAAAAAACTACTTTTTGCATTTGCAAGATTTAAAAAAGCATATGTTTCTAGTAAAACTCCCAAAGATGCATTATTTCAGGCATTATTAGCCATTTTTAATGTGTGGTGTAGGAGTTATGTTTAAATAACTGTCATATTGAGTGTTACAGTATACAGTCATATTGATTAAAACCTCATTTTTGTATTTGCAAACCATTGAAAAACAACTGTATCTAGTAAAACTCACATGTATTCAATATCACAGGCATTTTTAGACATTTTGCAAGTTTGGATTAGGAATTATGTTGGAATACATTTGTATTGCTTTTTTCGCATTATCTCAGGATTCTAAGTGCATTACTGTCAAATTGAGTAACAAATCAGATTTAGTTTTTGCAAACCTTACCAAATGTTTTTTTTTTCTGGAAAACTCTCGAAGATGCATTTCTTCAGGCATTATTAGACTATTTGCATGTGTATTTTTGGAGTTATTTTTCAAAAAATGTCATTTTGAGTGTGACCAATATGAGGCCAGTAAAATCTAATATTTGTATTTGTCAACCTTTCCAAAATACCTGATTCTGCTAAAACTTACATAAATTCAATATTAAAGGCTTTTTAAGACAAATTTCATATTTGGTTTTGGAGTTATGATTATAAACCTTTCATATTTAGTATGACAGTTACACTGTTATATTGAATAAAAAAACTAACTTGTGTCTTTGCAAACCTTACAAAAGATCATTTTTCTAGTACAACTAACAAAAAAACATATCTCTAGGCATTATTAGCCATTTTGTATGTGTTGTTTAGAAGTTATGTTTGAATATATTTTTATTGCTTTTTTCGCATTATCTCAGGATTCTAAGACTATTATAGTCATATTGAGTAAAAAACTACTTTTTGCATTTGCAAGATTTAAAAAAGCATATGTTTCTAGTAAAACTCCCAAAGATGCATTATTTCAGGCATTATAAGCCATTTTTAATGTGTGGTGTAGGAGTTATGTTTAAATAACTGTCATATTGAGTGTTACAGTATACAGTCGTATTGATTAAAACCTCATTTTTGTATTTGCAAACCATTGAAAAACAACTGTATCTAGTAAAACTCACATGTATTCAATATCACAGGCATTTTTAGACATTTTGCACGTTTGGATTAGGAATTATGTTGGAATACATTTTTATCGCTTTTTTTATATTATCTCAGGATTCTAAGTACATTACTGTCAAATTGAGTAACGAATCAAATTTAGTTTTTGCAAATCTTACCAAATGTTTTTTTTTTCTGGAAAACTCTTGAAGATGCATTTCTTCAGGCATTATTAGACTATTTGCATGTGTATTTTTGGAGTTATGTTTCAAAAAATGTCATTTTGAGTGTGACCAATATGAGGCCAGTAAAATCTAATATTTGTATTTGTCAACCTTTCCAAAATACCTGATTCTGATAAAACTTACATAAATTCAATATTAAAGGCTTTTCAAGACACATTTCATATTTGGTTTTGGAGTTATGATTATAAACCTTTCATATTTAGTATGACATTACACTGTTATATTGAATAAACAAAACTAATTTGTGTCTTTGCAAACCTTACAAAAGATCATTTTTCTAGTAAAACTAACAAAAAAACATTACTCTGGGCATTATTAGCCATTTTGCATGTGTTGTTTAGAATTTATGTTTGAATACATTTTTATTGCTTTTTTCGCATTATCTCAGGATTCTAAGACTATTATAGTCATATTGAGTAAAAAACTACTTTTTGCATTTGCAAGATTTAAAAAAGCATATGTTTCGAGTAAAACTCCCAAAGATGCATTATTTCAGGCATTATTAGCCATTTTTCATGTGTGGTGTAGGAGTTATGTTTAAATAACTGTCATATTGAGTGTTACAGTGTAAAGTCACATTGAGTAAAACCTCATTTTTGTATTTGCAAACCATAGAAAAACAACTGTATCTAGTAAAACTCACATGTATTCAATATCACAGGCATCTTTAGACATTTTGCACGTTTGGATTAGGAATTATGTTGGAATACATTTTTATTGCTTTTTTCGCATTATCTCAGGATTCTAAGTACATTACTGTCAAATTGAGTAACAAATCAAATTTTGTTTTTGCAAACCTTACCAAATGTTTTTTTTTTCAGGAAAACTCTCGAAGATACATTTCTTCAGGCATTATTAGACATTTTGCATGTGTATTTTTGGAGTTATGTTTCAAAAACTGTCATTTTGAGTGTGACCAATATGAGGCCAGTAAAATCTAATATTTGTATTTGTGATTCTTTCCAAAATACCTGATTCTGCTAAAACTTACATAAATTCAATATTAAAGGCTTTTTAAGACAAATTTCATATTTGGTTTTGGAGTTATGATTATAAACCTTTCATATTTAGTATGACAGTTATAGTGTTATATTGAATAAAACAACTAACTTGTGTCTTTCCAAACTTACAAAAGATAATTTTTCTAGTACAACTAACAAAAAAACATAACTCTAGGCATTATTAGCCATTTTGTATGTGTTGTTTAGAAGTTATGTTTGAATATATTTTTTATTGCTTTTTTCGCATTATCTCAGGATTCTAAGACTATTATAGTCATATTGAGTAAAAAACTACTTTTTGCATTTGCAAGATTTAAAAAAGCATATGTTTCTAGTAAAACTCCCAAAGATGCATTATTTCAGGCATTATTAGCCATTTTTAATGTGTGGTGTAGGAGTTATGTTTAAATAACTGTCATATTGAGTGTTACAGTATACAGTCATATTGATTAAAACCTCATTTTTGTATTTGCAAACCATTGAAAAACAACTGTATCTAGTAAAACTCACATGTATTCAATATCACAGGCATTTTTAGACATTTTGCACGTTTGGATTAGGAATTATGTTGGAATACATTTGTATTGCTTTTTTCGCATTATCTCAGGATTCTAAGTGCATTACTGTCAAATTGAGTAACAAATCAGATTTAGTTTTTGCAAACCTTACCAAATGTTTTTTTTTTCTGGAAAACTCTCGAAGATGCATTTCTTCAGGCATTATTAGACTATTTGCATGTGTATTTTTGGAGTTATGTTTCAAAAAATGTCATTTTGAGTGTGACCAATATGAGGCCAGTAAAATCTAATATTTGTATTTGTCAACCTTTCCAAAATACCTGATTCTGCTAAAACTTACATAAATTCAATATTAAAGGCTTTTTAAGACAAATTTCATATTTGGTTTTGGAGTTATGATTATAAACCTTTCATATTTAGTATGACAGTTACACTGTTATATTGAATAAAAAAACTAACTTGTGTCTTTGCAAACCTTACAAAAGATCATTTTTCTAGTACAACTAACAAAAAAACATATCTCTAGGCATTATTAGCCATTTTGTATGTGTTGTTTAGAAGTTATGTTTGAATATATTTTTATTGCTTTTTTCGCATTATCTCAGGATTCTAAGACTATTATAGTCATATTGAGTAAAAAACTACTTTTTGCATTTGCAAGATTTAAAAAAGCATATGTTTCTAGTAAAACTCCCAAAGATGCATTATTTCAGGCATTATTAGCCATTTTTAATGTGTGGTGTAGGAGTTATGTTTAAATAACTGTCATATTGAGTGTTACAGTATACAGTCGTATTGATTAAAACCTCATTTTTGTATTTGCAAACCATTGAAAAACAACTGTATCTAGTAAAACTCACATGTATTCAATATCACAGGCATTTTTAGACATTTTGCACGTTTGGATTAGGAATTATGTTGGAATACATTTTTATCGCTTTTTTTATATTATCTCAGGATTCTAAGTACATTACTGTCAAATTGAGTAACGAATCAAATTTAGTTTTTGCAAATCTTACCAAATGTTTTTTTTTTCTGGAAAACTCTTGAAGATGCATTTCTTCAGGCATTATTAGACTATTTGCATGTGTATTTTTGGAGTTATGTTTCAAAAAATGTCATTTTGAGTGTGACCAATATGAGGCCAGTAAAATCTAATATTTGTATTTGTCAACCTTTCCAAAATACCTGATTCTGATAAAACTTACATAAATTCAATATTAAAGGCTTTTCAAGACACATTTCATATTTGGTTTTGGAGTTATGATTATAAACCTTTCATATTTAGTATGACATTACACTGTTATATTGAATTAAAAAAACTAATTTGTGTCTTTGCAAACCTTACAAAAGATCATTTTTCTAGTAAAACTAACAAAAAAACATTACTCTGGGCATTATTAGCCATTTTGCATGTGTTGTTTAGAAGTTATGTTTGAATACATTTTTATTGCTTTTTTCGCATTATCTCAGGATTCTAAGACTATTATAGTCATATTGAGTAAAAAACTACTTTTTGCATTTGCAAGATTTAAAAAAGCATATTTTTCGAGTAAAACTCCCAAAGATGCATTATTTCAGGCATTATTAGCCATTTTTCATGTGTGATGTAGGAGTTATGTTTAAATAACTGTCATATTTAGTGTTACAGTGTAAAGTCACATTGAGTAAAACCTCATTTTTGTATTTGCAAACCATAGAAAAACAACTGTATCTAGTAAAACTCACATGTATTCAATATCACAGGCATTTTTAGACATTTTGCACGTTTGGATTAGGAATTATGTTGGAATACATTTTTATTGCTTTTTTCGCATTATCTCAGGATTCTAAGTACATTACTGTCAAATTGAGTAACAAATCAAATTTTGTTTTTGCAAACCTTACCAAATGTTTTTTTTTTTTTCAGGAAAACTCTCGAAGATACATTTCTTCAGGCATTATTAGACATTTTGCATGTGTATTTTTGGAGTTATGTTTCAAAAACTGTCATTTTGAGTGTGACCAATATGAGGCCAGTAAAATCTAATATTTGTATTTGTGATTCTTTCCAAAATACCTGATTCTGCTAAAACTTACATAAATTCAATATTAAAGGCTTTTTAAGACAAATTTCATATTTGGTTTTGGAGTTATGATTATAAACCTTTCATATTTAGTATGACAGTTACACTGTTATATTGAATAAAAAAACTAACTTGTGTCTTTGCAAACCTTACAAAAGTAAATTTTTCTAGTACAACTAACAAAAAAACATATCTCTGGGCATTATTAGCCATTTTGCATGTGTTGTTTAGAAGTTATATTTGAATACATTTTTATTCCTTTATTCGCATTATCTCAGGATTCTAAGACTATTATAGTCATATTGAGTAAAAAAATACTTTTTGCATTTGCAAGATTTAAAAAAGCATATGTTTCGAGTAAAACTCCCAAAGATGCATTATTTCAGGCATTATTAGCCACTTTTCATGTGTGGTGTAGGAGTTATGTTTAAATAACTGTCATATTGAGTGTTACAGTATACAGTCATATTGAGTAAAACCTCATTTTTGTATTTGCAAACCATTGAAAAACAACTGTATCTAGTAAAACTCACATGTATTCAATATCACAGGCATTTTTAGACATTTTGCACGTTTGGATTAGGAATTATGTTGGAATACATTTTTATTGCTTTTTTCGCATTATCTCAGGATTCTAAGTACATTACTGTCAAATTGAGTAACAAATCAAATTTTGTTTTTGCAAACCTTACCAAATGTTTTTTTTTCAGGAAAACTCTCGAAGATGCATTTCTTCAGGCATTATTAGATTATTTGCATGTGTATTTTTGGAGTTATGTTTCAAAAAATGTCATTTTGAGTGTGACCAATATGAGGCCAGTAAAATCTAATATTTGTATTTGTCAACATTTCCAAAATACCTGATTCTGCTACAAATTACATAAATTCAATATTAAAGGCTTTTTAAGACACATTTCATATTTGGTTTTGGAGTTATGATTAAAAAACCTTTCATATTTAGTATGACAGTTACACTGTTATATTGAAAAAAAAACTAATTTGTGTCTTTGCAAACTTTACAAAAGGACCATTTTTCTAGTACAACTAACAAAAGACATATCTCTGGGCATTATTAGCCATTTTGCATGTGTTGTTTAGAAGTTATGTTTGAATACATTTTTATTGCTTTTTTCGCATTATCTCAGGATTCTAAGACTATTATAGTCATATTGAGTAAAAAACTACTTTTTGCATTTGCAAGATTTAAAAAAGCATATGTTTCGAGTAAAACTCCCAAAGATGCATTATTTCAGGCATTATTAGCCATTTTTCATGTGTGGTGTAGGAGTTATGTTTAAATAACTGTCATATTGAGTGTTACAGTGTACACTCATATTGAGTAAAACCTCATTTTTGTATTTGAAAACCATAGAAAAACAACTGTATCTAGTAAAACTCACATGTATTCAATATCACAGGCATTTTTAGACATTTTGCACGTTTGGATTAGGAATTATGTTGGAATACATTTGTATTGCTTTTTTCGCATTATCTCAGGATTCTAAGTGCATTACTGTCAAATTGAGTAACAAATCAGATTTAGTTTTTGCAAACCTTACCAAATGTTTTTTTTTTCTGGAAAACTCTCGAAGATGCATTTCTTCAGGCATTATTAGACTATTTGCATGTGTATTTTTGGAGTTATGTTTCAAAAAATGTCATTTTGAGTGTGACCAATATGAGGCCAGTAAAATCTAATATTTGTATTTGTCAACCTTTCCAAAATACCTGATTCTGCTAAAACTTACATAAATTCAATATTAAAGGCTTTTTAAGACAAATTTCATATTTGGTTTTGGAGTTATGATTATAAACCTTTCATATTTAGTATGACAGTTACACTGTTATATTGAATAAAAAAACTAACTTGTGTCTTTGCAAACCTTACAAAAGATCATTTTTCTAGTACAACTAACAAAAAAACATATCTCTAGGCATTATTAGCCATTTTGTATGTGTTGTTTAGAAGTTATGTTTGAATATATTTTTATTGCTTTTTTCGCATTATCTCAGGATTCTAAGACTATTATAGTCATATTGAGTAAAAAACTACTTTTTGCATTTGCAAGATTTAAAAAAGCATATGTTTCTAGTAAAACTCCCAAAGATGCATTATTTCAGGCATTATTAGCCATTTTTAATGTGTGGTGTAGGAGTTATGTTTAAATAACTGTCATATTGAGTGTTACAGTATACAGTCGTATTGATTAAAACCTCATTTTTGTATTTGCAAACCATTGAAAAACAACTGTATCTAGTAAAACTCACATGTATTCAATATCACAGGCATTTTTAGACATTTTGCACGTTTGGATTAGGAATTATGTTGGAATACATTTTTATCGCTTTTTTTATATTATCTCAGGATTCTAAGTACATTACTGTCAAATTGAGTAACGAATCAAATTTAGTTTTTGCAAATCTTACCAAATGTTTTTTTTTTCTGGAAAACTCTTGAAGATGCATTTCTTCAGGCATTATTAGACTATTTGCATGTGTATTTTTGGAGTTATGTTTCAAAAAATGTCATTTTGAGTGTGACCAATATGAGGCCAGTAAAATCTAATATTTGTATTTGTCAACCTTTCCAAAATACCTGATTCTGATAAAACTTACATAAATTCAATATTAAAGGCTTTTCAAGACAAATTTCATATTTGGTTTTGGAGTTATGATTATAAACCTTTCATATTTAGTATGACATTACACTGTTATATTGAATTAAAAAAACTAATTTGTGTCTTTGCAAACCTTACAAAAGATCATTTTTCTAGTAAAACTAACAAAAAAACATTACTCTGGGCATTATTAGCCATTTTGCATGTGTTGTTTAGAAGTTATGTTTGAATACATTTGTATTGCTTTTTTCGCATTATCTCAGGATTCTAAGACTATTATAGTCATATTGAGTAAAAAACTACTTTTTGCATTTGCAAGATTTAAAAAAGCATATTTTTCGAGTAAAACTCCCAAAGATGCATTATTTCAGGCATTATTAGCCATTTTTCATGTGTGGTGTAGGAGTTATGTTTAAATAACTGTCATATTGAGTGTTACAGTGTAAAGTCACATTGAGTAAAACCTCATTTTTGTATTTGCAAACCATAGAAAAACAACTGTATCTAGTAAAACTCACATGTATTCAATATCACAGGCATTTTTAGACATTTTGCACGTTTGGATTAGGAATTATGTTGGAATACATTTTTATTGCTTTTTTCGCATTATCTCAGGATTCTAAGTACATTACTGTCAATCTGAGTAACAAATCAAATTTTGTTTTTGCAAACCTTACCAAATGTTTTTTTTTTTCAGGAAAACTCTCGAAGATACATTCCTTCAGGCATTATTAGACATTTTGCATGTGTATTTTTGGAGTTATGTTTCAAAAACTGTCATTTTGAGTGTGACCAATATGAGGCCAGTAAAATCTAATATTTGTATTTGTGATTCTTTCCAAAATACCTGATTCTGCTAAAACTTACATAAATTCAATATTAAAGGCTTTTTAAGACAAATTTCATATTTGGTTTTGGAGTTATGATTATAAACCTTTCATATTTAGTATGACAGTTACACTGTTATATTGAATAAAAAAACTAACTTGTGTCTTTGCAAACCTTACAAAAGTAATTTTTTCTAGTACAACTAACAAAAAAACATATCTCTGGGCATTATTAGCCATTTTGCATGTGTTGTTTAGAAGTTATATTTGAATACATTTTTATTCCTTTATTCGCATTATCTCAGGATTCTAAGACTATTATAGTCATATTGAGTAAAAAAATACTTTTTGCATTTGCAAGATTTAAAAAAGCATATGTTTCGAGTAAAACTCCCAAAGATGCATTATTTCAGGCATTATTAGCCACTTTTCATGTGTGGTGTAGGAGTTATGTTTAAATAACTGTCATATTGAGTGTTACAGTATACAGTCATATTGAGTAAAACCTCATTTTTGTATTTGCAAACCATTGAAAAACAACTGTATCTAGTAAAACTCACATGTATTGAATATCACAGGCATTTTTAGACATTTTGCACGTTTGGATTAGGAATTATGTTGGAATACATTTTTATTGCTTTTTTCGCATTATCTCAGGATTCTAAGTACATTACTGTCAAATTGAGTAACAAATCAATTTTTTTTTTTGCAAACCTTACCAAATGTTTTTTTTCTGGAAAACTCTCGAAGATGCATTTCTTTAGGCATTATTAGACTATTTGCATGTGTATTTTTGGAGTTATGTTTCAAAAAATGTCATTTTGAGTGTGACCAATATGAGGCCAGTAAAATCTAATATTTGTATTTGTCAACCTTTCCAAAATACCTGATTCTGCTAAAACTTACATAAATTCAATATTAAAGGCTTTTTAAGACAAATTTCATATTTGGTATTGGAGTTATGATTATAAACCCTTCATATTTAGTATGACAGTTACACTGTTATATTGAATAAAAAAACTAATTTGTGTCTTTGCAAACCTTACAAAATATCATTTTTCTAGTAAAACTAACAAAAAAACATATCTCTGGGCATTATTAGCCATTTTGCATGTGTTGTTTAGAAGTTATGTTTGAATACATTTTTATTGCTTTTTTCGCATTATCTCAGGATTCTAAGACTATTATAGTCATATTGAGTAAAAAACTACTTTTTGCATTTGCAAGATTTCAAAAAGCATATGTTTCTAGTAAAACTCCCAAAGATGCATTATTTCAGGCATTATTAGCCATTTTTAATGTGTGGTTTAGGAGTTATGTTTAAATAACTGTCATATTGAGTGTTACAGTTTACAGTCATATTGAGTAAAACCTCATTTTTGTATTTGCAAACCATTGAAAAACAACTGTATCTAGTAAAACTCACATGTATTCAATATCACAGGCATTTTTAGACATTTTGCACGTTTGGATTAGGAATTATGTTGCAATACATTTTTATTGCTTTTTTCGCATTATCTCAGGATTCTAAGTACATTACTGTCAAATTGAGTAACACATCAAATTTTGTTTTTGCAAACCTTACCAAATGTTTTTTTTTTCAGGAAAACTCTTGAAGATGCATTTCTTCAGGCATTATTAGACATTTTGCATGTGTATTTTTGGAGTTATGTTTCAAAAACTGTCATTTTGAGTGTGACCAATATGAGGCCAGTAAAATCTAATATTTGTATTTGTGATTCTTTCCAAAATACCTGATTCTGGTAGAACTTACATAAATTCAATATTAAAGGCTGTTTAAGACAAATTTCATATTTGGTTTTGGAGTTATGATTATAAACCTTTCATATTTAGTATGACAGTTACACTGTTATATTGAATAAAAAAACTAATTTGTGTCTTTGCAAACCTTACAAAAGATCATTGTTCTAGTACAACTAACAAAGAAACATATCTCTGGGCATTATTAGCCATTTTGCATGTGTTGTTTAGAAGTTGTGTTTGAATACATTTTTATTGCTTTTTTCGCATTATCTCAGGATTCTAAGACTATTATAGTCATATTGAGTAAAAAACTACTTTTTGCATTTGCAAGATTTAAAAAAGCATATGTTTCTAGTAAAACTCCCAAAGCTGCATTATTTCAGGCATTATTAGCCATTTTTAATGTGTGGTGTAGGAGTTATGTTTAAATAACTGTCATATTGAGTGTTACAGTATACAGTCATATTGATTAAAACCTCATTTTTGTATTTGCAAACCATTGAAAAACAACTGTATCTAGTAAAACTCACATGTATTGAATATCACAGGCATTTTTAGACATTTTGCACGTTTGGATTAGGAATTATGTTGGAATACATTTGTATTGCTTTTTTCGCATTATCTCAGGATTCTAAGTACATTACTGTCAAATTGAGTAACAAATCAAATTTTTTTTTTTGCAAACCTTACCAAATGTTTTTTTTTCTAGAAAACTCTCAAAGATGCATTTCTTTAGGCATTATTAGACTATTTGCATGTGTATTTTTGGAGTTATGTTTCAAAAAATGTCATTTTGAGTGTGACCAATATGAGGCCAGTAAAATCTAATATTTGTATTTGTCAACCTTTCCAAAATACCTGATTCTGCTAAAACTTACATAAATTCAATATTAAAGGCTTTTTAAGACAAATTTCATATTTGGTTTTGGAGTTATGATTATAAACCTTTCATATTTAGTATGACAGTTACACTGTTATATTGAATAAAAAAACTAATTTGTGTCTTTGCAAACCTTACAAAAGATCATTTTTCTAGTAAAACTAACAAAAAAACATATCTCTGGGCATTATTAGCCATTTTGCATGTGTTGTTTAGAAGTTATGTTTGAATACATTTTTATTGCTTTTTTCGCATTATCTCAGGATTCTAAGACTATTATAGTCATATTGAGTAAAAAACTACTTTTTGCATTTGCAAGATTTAAAAAAGCATATGTTTCTAGTAAAACTCCCAAAGATGCATTATTTCAGGCATTATTAGCCATTTTTAATGTGTGGTTTAGGAGCTATGTTTAAATAACTGTCATATTGAGTGTTACAGTATACAGTCATATTGAGTAAAACCTCATTTTTGTATTTGCAAACCATTGAAAAACAACTGTATCTAGTAAAACTCACATGTATTCAATATCACAGGCATTTTTAGACATTTTGCACGCTTGGATTAGGAATTATGTTGGAATACATTTTTATTGTTTTTTTCGCATTATCTCAGGATTCTAAGTACATTTTTGTCAAATTGAGTAACAAATCAGTTTTTGTTTTTGCAAACCTTACCAAATGTTTTTTTTTTCAGGAAAACTTTTGAAGATGCATTTCTTCAGGCATTATTAGACATGTTGCATGTGTATTTTTGGAGTTATGTTTAAAAAAATGTCATTTTGAGTGTGACCAATATGAGGCCAGTAAAATCTAATATTTGTATTTGTCAACCTTTTCAAAATACCTGATTCTGCTAAAACTTACATAAATTAAATATTAAAGGCTTTTTAAGACAAATTTCATATTTGGTTTTGGAGTTTAGATTATAAACCTTTCATATTTAGTATGACAGTTACACTGTTATATTGAATACGAAAACAAATTTGTGTCTTTGCAAACCTTACAAAAGATCATTTTTCTAGTAAAACTAACAAAAAAACATATCTCTGGGCATTATTAGCCATTTTGCATGTGTTGTTTAGAAGTTATGTTTGAATACATTTTTATTGCTTTTTTCGCATTATCTCAGTATTCTAAGACTATTATAGTCATATTGAGTAAAAAACTACTTTTTGCATTTGCAAGATTTAAAAAAGCATATGTTTCTAGTAAAACTCCCAAAGATGCAATATTTCAGGCATTATTAGCCATTTTTAATGTGTGGTGTAGGAGTTATGTTTAAATAACTGTCATATTGAGTGTTACAGTATACAGTCATATTGATTAAAACCTCATTTTTGTATTTGCAAACCATTGAAAAACAACTGTATCTAGTAAAACTAACATGTATTCAATATCACAGGCATTTTTAGACATTTTGCACGTTTGGATTAGGAATTATGTTGGAATACATTTTTATTGCTTTTTTCGCATTATCTCAGGATTCTAAGTACATTACTGTCAAATTGAGTAACAAATCAAATTTTGTTTTTGCAAACCTTACCAAATGTTTTTTTTTTCTGGAAAACTCTCGAAGATGCATTTCTTCAGGCATTATTAGACTATTTGCATGTGTATTTTTGGAGTTATGTTTCAAAAAATGTCATTTTGAGTGTGACCAATATGAGGCCAGCAAAATCTAATATTTGTATTTGTCAACCTTTCCAAAATACCTGATTCTGGTAAAACTTACATAAATTCAATATTAAAGGCTTTTTAAGACACATTTCATATTTGGTTTTGGAGTTATGATTATAAACCTTTCATATTTAGTATGACAGTTACAGTGTTATATTGAATAAAAAAAACAACTTGTGTCTTTGCAAACCTTACAAAAGATAATTTTTCTAGTAAAACTAACAAAAAAACATTACTCTGGGCATTATTAGCCTTTTTGCATGTGTTGTTTAGAAGTTATGTTTGAATACATTTTTATTGCTCTTTTCGCATTATCTCAGGATTCTAAGACTATTATAGTCATATTGAGTAAAAAACTGCTTTTTGCATTTGCAAGATTTCAAAAAGCATATGTTTCGAGTA
Source organism: Nerophis ophidion (assembly GCF_033978795.1). Classification (NCBI taxonomy): domain Eukaryota; kingdom Metazoa; phylum Chordata; class Actinopteri; order Syngnathiformes; family Syngnathidae; genus Nerophis; species Nerophis ophidion. The sequence goes on from NW_026907108.1 coordinate 111,018, forward strand.
AAACTCCCAAAGATGCATTATTTCAGGCATTATTAGCCATTTTTCATGTGTGGTGTAGGAGTTATGTTTAAATAACTGTCATATTGAGTGTTACAGTGTACAGTCACATTGAGTAAAACCTCATTTTTGTATTTGCAAACCATAGAAAAACAACTGTATCTAGTAAAACTCAGATGTATTCAATATCACAGGCATTTTTAGACATTTTGCAAGTTTGGATTAGGAATTATGTTGGAATACATTTTTATTGCTTTTTTCGCATTATCTCAGGATTCTAAGTACATTACTGTCAAATTGAGTAACAAATCAAATTTTGTTTTTGCAAACCTTACCAAATGTTTTTTTTTTTCAGGAAAACTCTTGAAGATGCATTTCTTCAGGCATTATTAGACATCTTGCATGTGTATTTTTGGAGTTATGTTTCAAAAACTGTCATTTTGAGTGTGACCAATATGAGGCCAGTAAAATCTAATATTTGTATTTGTGATTCTTTCCAAAATACCTGATTCTGGTAGAACTTACATAAATTCAATATTAAAGGCTGTTTAAGACAAATTTCATATTTGGTTTTGGAGTTATGATTATAAACCTTTCATATTTAGTATGACAGTTACACTGTTATATTGAATAAAAAAACTAATTTGTGTCTTTGCAAACCTTACAAAAGATCATTGTTCTAGTACAACTAACAAAAAAACATATCTCTGGGCATTATTAGCCATTTTGCATGTGTTGTTTAGAAGTTGTGTTTGAATACATTTTTATTGCTTTTTTCGCATTATCTCAGGATTCTAAGACTATTATAGTCATATTGAGTAAAAAACTACTTTTTGCATTTGCAAGATATAAAAAAGCATATGTTTCTAGTAAAACTCCCAAAGATGCATTATTTCAGGCATTATTAGCCATTTTTAATGTGTGGTGTAGGAGTTATGTTTAAATAACTGTCATATTGAGTGTTACAGTATACAGTCATATTGATTAAAACCTCATTTTTGTATTTGCAAACCATTGAAAAACAACTGTATCTAGTAAAACTCACATGTATTCAATATCACAGGTATTTTTAGACATTTTGCACGTTTGGATTAGGAATTATGTTGGAATACATTTGTATTGCTTTTTTCGCATTATCTCAGGATTCTAAGTACATTACTGTCAAATTCAGAAACAAATGAAATTTTTTTTTTGCACACCTTACCAAATGTTTTTTTTCTGGAAAACTCTCGAAGATGCATTTCTTCAGGCATTATTAGACTATTTGCATGTGTATTTCTGGAGTTATGTTTCAAAAAATGTCATTTTGAGTGTGACCAATATGAGGCCAGTAAAATCTAATATTTGTATTTGTCAACCTTTCCAAAATACCTGATTCTGCTAAAACTTACATAAATTCAATATTAAAGGCTTTTTAAGACAAATTTCATATTTGGTTTTGGAGTTATGATTATAAACCCTTCATATTTAGTATGACAGTTACACTGTTATATTGAATAAAAAAACTAACTTGTGTCTTTGCAAACCTTACAAAAGATCATTGCTCTAGTACAACTAACAAAAAAACATAACTCTGGGCATTATTAGCCATTTTGCATGTGTTGTTTAGAAGTTGTGTTTGAATACATTTTTATTGCTTTTTTCGCATTATCTCAGGATTCTAAGACTATTATAGTCATATTGAGTAAAAAACTACTTTTTGCATTTGCAAGATTTAAAAAAGCATATGTTTCTAGTAAAACTCCCAAAGCTGCATTATTTCAGGCATTATTAGCCATTTTTAATGTGTGGTGTAGGAGTTATGTTTAAATAACTGTCATATTGAGTGTTACAGTGTACAGTCATATTGAGTAAAACCTCATTTTTGTATTTGCAAACCATTGAAAAACAACTGTATCTAGTAAAACTCACATGTATTCAATATCACAGGCATTTTTAGACATTTTGCACGTTTGGATTAGGAATTATGTTGGAATACATTTTTATTGCTTTTTTCGCATTATCTCAGGATTCTAAATACATTACTGTCAAATTCAGTAACAAATCAAATTTTGTTTTTGCAAACCTTACCAAATGTTTTTTTTTCTGGAAAACTCTCGAAGATGCATTTTTTCAGGCATAATTAGACTATTTGCATGTGTATTTTTGGAGTTATGTTTCAAAAGATGTCATTTTGAGTGTGACCAATATGAGGCCAGTAAAATCTAATATTTGTATTTGTCAACCTTTCCAAAATACCTGATTCTGCTAAAACTTACATAAATTCAATATTAAAGGCTTTTTAAGACAAATTTCATATTTGGTTTTGGAGTTATGATTATAAACCTTTCATATTTAGTATGACAGTTACACTGTTATATTGAATAAAAAAAACTAATTTGTGTCTTTGCAAACCTTACAAAAGATCATTTTTTCTAGTAAAACTAACAAAAAAACATCACTCTGGGCATTATTAGCCATTTTGCATGTGTTGTTTAGAAGTTATGTTTGAATACATTTTTATTGCTTTTTTCGCATTATCTCAGGATTCTAAGACTATTATAGTCATATTGAGTAAAAAACTACTTTTTGCATTTGCAAGATTTAAAAAAGCATATGTTTCGAGTAAAACTCCCAAAGATGCATTATTTCAGGCATTATCAGACATTTTTCATGTGTGGTGTAGGAGTTATGTTTAAATAACTGTCATATTGAGTGTTACAGTGTACAGTCATATTGAGTAAAACCTCATTTTTGTATTTGCAAACCATAGAAAAACAACTGTATCTAGTAAAACTCACATGTATTCAATATCACAGGCATTTTTAGACATTTTGCACGTTTGGATTAGGAATTATGTTGGAATACATTTTTATTGCTTTTTTCGCATTATCTCAGGATTCTAAGTACATTACTGTCAAATTGAGTAACAAATCAAATTTTGTTTTTGCAAACCTTACCAAATGTTTTTTTTTTTCAGGAAAACTCTTGAAGATGCATTTCTTCAGGCATTATTAGACATTTTGCATGTGTATTTTTGGAGTTATGTTTCAAAAACTGTCATTTTGAGTGTGACCAATATGAGGCCAGTAAAATCTAATATTTGTATTTGTGATTCTTTCCAAAATACCTGATTCTGCTAAAACTTACATAAATTCAATATTAAAGGCTTTTTAAGACAAATTTCATATCTGGTTTTGGAGTTATGATTATAAACCTTTCATATTTAGTATGACAGTTACACTGTTATATTGAATAAAAAAACTAACTTGTGTCTTTGCAAACCTTAAAAAAGATCATTTTTCTAGTACAACTAACAAAAAAAAAACATATCTCTAGGCATTATTAGCCATTTTGCATGTGTTGTTTAGAAGTTATGTTTGAATATATTTGTATTGCTTTTTTCGCATTATCTCAGGATTCTAAGACTATTATAGTCATATTGAGTAAAAAACTACTTTTTGCATTTGCAAGATTTAAAAAAGCATATGTTTTGAGTAAAACTCCCAAAGTTGCATTATTTCAGGCATTATTAGCCATTTTTAATATGTGGTGTAGGAGTTATGTTTAAATAACTGTCATATTGAGTGTTACAGTATACAGTCATATTGAGTAAAACCTCATTTTTGTATTTGCAAACCATTGAAAAACAACTGTATCTAGTAAAACTCACATGTATTCAATATCACAGGCATTTTTAGACATTTTGCACATTTGGATTAGGAATTATGTTGGAATACATTTGTATTGCTTTTTTCGCATTATCTCAGGATTCTAAGTACATTACTGTCAAATTGAGAAACAAATCAAATTTTGTTTTTGCAAACCTTACCAAATGTTTTTTTTCTGGAAAACTCTCGAAGATGCATTTCTTCAGGCATTATTAGACATTTTGCATGTGTATTTTTGGAGTTATGTTTCAAAAAATGTCATTTTGAGTGTGACCAATATGAGGCCAGTAAAATCTAATATTTGTATTTGTCAACCTTTCCAAAATACCTGATTCTGGTAAAACTTACATAAATTCAATATTAAAGGCTTTTTAAGACAAATTTCATATTTGGTTTTGGAGTTATGATTATAAACCTTCAATATTTAGTATGACAGTTACAGTGTTATATTGAATTAAAAAAAACTAACTTTTGTCTTTGCAAACCTTACAAAAGATCATTTTTCTAGTACAACTAACAAAAAAACATATCTCTGGGCATTATTGGCAATTTGGCATGTGTTGTTTAGAAGTTATGTTTGAATACATTTTTATTGCTTTTTTCGCATTATCTCAGGATTCTAAGACTATTATAGTCATATTGAGTAAAAAACTACTTTTTGCATTTGCAAGATTTAAAAAAGCATATGTTTCTAGTAAAACTCACAAAGATGCATTATTTCAGGCATTATTAGCCATTTTTAATGTGTGGTTTAGGAGTTATGTTTAAATAACTGTCATATTGAGTGTTACAGTATACAGTCATATAGAGTAAAACCTCATTTTTGTATTTGCAAACCATTGAAAAACAACTGTATCTAGTAAAACTCACATGTATTCAATATCACAGGCATTTTTAGACATTTTGCACGTTTGGATTAGGAATTATGTTGGAATATGTCTGTCTCTGTGTTGGCCCTGCGATGAGGTGGCGACTTGTCCAGGGTGTACCCCGCCTTCCGCCCGATTGTAGCTGAGATAGGCGCCAGCGCCCCCCGCGACCCCGAAAGGGAATAAGCGGTAGAAAATGGATGGATAGATTTTTATTGCTTTTTTCGCATTATCTCAGGATTCTAAGTACATTTTTGTCGAATTGAGTAACAAATCAAATTTTGTTTTTGCAAACCTTACCAAATGTTTTTTTTTTCAGGAAAACTCTTGAAGATGCATTTCTTCAGGCATTATTAGACATTTTGCATGTGTATTTTTGGAGTTATGTTTCAAAAAATGTCATTTTGAGTGTGACCAATATGAGGCCAGTAAAATCTAATATTTGTATTTGTCAACCTTTTCAAAATACCTGATTCTGCTAAAACTTACATAAATTCAATATTAAAGGCTTTTTAAGAGAACTTTCATATTTGGTTTTGGAGTTATGATTATAAACCTTTCATATTTAGTATGACAGTTACACTGTTATATTGAATACAAAAACTAATTTGTGTCTTTGCAAACCTTACAAAAGATCATTTTTCTAGTAAAACTAACAAAAAAAATATCTCTGGGCATTATTAGCCATTTTGCATGTGTTGTTTAGAAGTTATGTTGGAATACATTTTTATTGCTTTTTTCGCATTATCTCAGGATTCTAAGTACATTACTGTCAAATAGAGTAACAAATCAAATTTTGTTTTTGCAAACCTTACCAAATGTTTTTTTTCTGGAAAACTCTCGAAGATGCATTTCTTCAGGCATTATTAGACTATTTGCATGTGTATTTTTGGAGTTATGTTTCAAAAAATGTCATTTTGAGTGTGACCAATATGAGGCCAGTAAAATCTAATATTTGTATTTGTCAACCTTTCCAAAATACCTGATTCTGCTAAAACTTACATAAATTCAATATTAAAGGCTTTTTAAGACAAATTTCATATTTGGTTTTGGAGTTATGATTATAAACCCTTCATATTTAGTATGACAGTTACACTGTTATATTGAATAAAAAAACTAATTTGTGTCTTTGCAAACCTTACAAAAGATCATTTTTCTAGTAAAACTAACAAAAAAACATATCTCTGGGCATTATTAGCCATTTTGCATATGTTGTTTAGAAGTTATGTTTCAATACATTTTTATTGCTTTTTTCGGATTATCTCAGGATTCTAAGACTATTATAGTCATATTGAGTAAAAAACTACTTTTTGCATTTGCAAGATTTAAAAAAGCATATGTTTCTAGTAAAACTCCCAAAGATGCATCATTTCGGGCATTATTAGCCATTTTTAATGTGTGGTTTAGGAGTTATGTTTAAATAACTGTCATATTGAGTGTTACAGTATACCGTCATATTGAGTAAAACCTCATTTTTGTATTTGCAAACCATTGAAAAACAACTGTATCTAGTAAAACTCACATGTATTCAATATCACAGGCATTTTTAGACATTTTGCACGTTTGGATTAGGAATTATGTTGGAATACATTTTTATTGCTTTTTTCGCATTATCTCAGGATTCTAAGTACATTTTTGTCGAATTGAGTACCAAATCAAATTTTGTTTTTGCAAACCTTACCAAATGTTTGTTTTTTTCAGGAAAACTCTTGAAGATGCATTTCTTCAGGCATTATTAGACATTTTGCATGTGTATTTTTGGAGTTATGTTTCAAAAAATGTCATTTTGAGTGTGACCAATATGAGGCCAGTAAAATCTAATATTTGTATTTGTCAACCTTTCCAAAATACCTGATTCTGGTAAAACTTACATAAATTCAATATTAAATGCTTTTTAAGACAAATTTCATATTTGGTTTTGGAGTTATGATTATAAACCTTTCATATTTAGTATGACAGTTACAGTGTTTTATTGAATAAAAAAACTAACTTGTGTCTTTGCAAACCTTAAAAAAGATCATTGTTCTAGTACAACTAACAAAAAAACATTACTCTGGGCATTATTAGCCATTTTGCATGTGTTGTTTAGAAGTTATGTTTGAATACATTTTCATTGCTCTTTTCGCATTATCTCAGGATTCTAAGACTATTATAGTCATACTGAGTAAAAAACTACTTTTTGCATTTGCAAGATTTCAAAAAGCATATGTTTCGAGTAAAACTCCCAAAGATGCATTATTTCAGGCATTATTAGCCATTTTTCATGTGTGGTGTAGGAGTTATGTTTAAATAACTGTCATATTGAGTGTTACAGTGTACAGTCACATTGAGTAAAACCTCATTTTTGTATTTGCAAACCATAGAAAAACAACTGTATCTAGTAAAACGCACATGTATTCAATATCACAGGCATTTTTAGACATTTTGCAAGTTTGGATTAGGAATTATGTTGGAATACATTTTTATTGCTTTTTTCGCATTATCTCAGGATTCTAAGTACATTACTGTCAAATTGAGTAACAAATCAAATTTTGTTTTTGCAAACCTTACCAAATGTTTTTTTTTTCAGGAAAACTCTCGAAGATGCATTTCTTCAGGCATTATTAGACATTTTGCATGTGTGGTGTAGGAGTTATGTTTAAATAACTGTCATATTGAGTGTTACAGTGTACAGTCATATTGAGTAAAACCTCATTTTTGTATTTGCAAACCATAGAAAAACAACTGTATCTAGTAAAACTCACATGTATTCAATATCACAGGCATTTTTAGACATTTTGCACATTTGGATTAGGAATTATGTTGGAATACATTTGTATTGCTTTTTTCGCATTATCTCAGGATTCTAAGTACATTACTGTCAAATTGAGAAACAAATCAAATTTTGTTTTTGCAAACCTTACCAAATGTTTTTTTTCTGGAAAACTCTCGAAGATGCATTTCTTCAGGCATTATTAGACATTTTGCTTGTGTGGTGTAGGAGTTACATTTAAATAACTGTCATATTGAGTGTTACAGTGTACAGTCATATTGAGTAAAACCTCATTTTTGTATTTGCAAACCATAGAAAAACAACTGTATCTAGTAAAACTCACATGTATTCAATATCACAGGCATTTTTAGACATTTTGCACATTTGGATTAGGAATTATGTTGGAATACATTTGTATTGCTTTTTTCGCATTATCTCAGGATTCTAAGTACATTACTGTCAAATTGAGAAACAAATCAAATTTTGTTTTTGCAAACCTTACCAAATGTTTTTTTTCTGGAAAACTCTCGAAGATGCATTTCTTCAGGCATTATTAGACATTTTGCATGTGTATTTTTGGAGTTATGTTTCAAAAAATGTCATTTTGAGTGTGACCAATATGAGGCCAGTAAAATCTAATATTTGTATTTGTCAACCTTTCCAAAATACCTGATTCTGCTAAAACTTACATAAATTCGATATTGAAGGCTTTTTAAGACAAATTTCATATTTGGTTTTGGAGTTATGATTATAAACCTTTCATATTTAGTATGACAGTTACAGTGTTATATTGAATTAAAAAAAACTAACTTGTGTCTTTGCAAACCTTACAAAAGATCATTTTTTTAGTACAACTAACAAAAAAACATCACTCTGGGCATTATTAGCCATTTTTAATGTGTGGTGTAGGAGTTATGTTTAAATAACTGTCATATTGAGTGTTACAGTATACAGTCAAATTGAGTAAAACCTCATTTTTGTATTTGAAAACCTTTGAAAAACACCTGTATCTAGTAAAACTCACATGTATTCAATATCACAGGCATTTTTAGGCATTTTGCACGTTTGGATTAGGAATTATGTTGGAATACATTTTTATTGCTTTTTTCGCATTATCTCAGGATTCTAAGTACATTACTGTCAAATTGAGTAACAAATCAAATTTTGTTTTTGCAAACCTTACCAAATGTTTTTTTTTCAGGAAAACTCTTGAAGATGCATTTCTTCAGGCATTATTAGACATTTTGCATGTGTATTTTTGGAGTTATGTTTCAAAAACTGTCATTTTGAGTGTGACCAATATGAGGCCAGTAAAATCTAATATTTGTATTTGTGATTCTTTCCAAAATACTTGATTCTGGTAAAACTTACATAAATTCAATATTAAAGGCTTTTTAAGACAAATTTCATATCTGGTTTTGGAGTTATGATTATAAACCTTTCATATTTAGTATAACAGTTACAGTGTTATATTGAATAAAAAAACTAACTTGTGTCTTTGCAAACCTTAAAAAAGATAATTTTTCTAGTACAACTAACAAAAAAAAAAACATATCTCTAGGCATTATTAGCCATTTTGCATGTGTTGTTTAGAAGTTATGTTTGAATATATTTGTATTGCTTTTTTCGCATTATCTCAGGATTCTAAGACTATTATAGTCATATTGAGTAAAAAACTACTTTTTGCATTTGCAAGATTTAAAAAAGCATATGTTTCTAGTAAAACTCACAAAGATGCATTATTTCAGGCATTATTAGCCATTTTTAATGTGTGGTTTAGGAGTTATGTTTAAATAACTGTCATATTGAGTGTTACAGTATACAGTCATATAGAGTAAAACCTCACTTTTGTATTTGCAAACCATTGAAAAACAACTGTATCTAGTAAAACTCACATGTATTCAATATCACAGGCATTTTTAGACATTTTGCACGTTTGGATTAGGAATTATGTTGGAATACATTTTTATTGCTTTTTTCGCATTATCTCAGGATTCTAAGTACATTTTTGTCGAATTGAGTAACAAATCAAATTTTGTTTTTGCAAACCTTACCAAATGTTTTTTTTTTCAGGAAAACTCTTGAAGATGCATTTCTTCAGGCATTATTAGACATTTTGCATGTGTCTTTTTGGAGTTATGTTTCAAAAAATGTCATTTTGAGTGTGACCAATATGAGGCCAGTAAAATCTAATATTTGTATTTGTCAACCTTTTCAAAATACCTGATTCTGCTAAAACTTACATAAATTCAATATTAAAGGCTTTTTAAGACAAATTTCATATTTGGTTTTGGAGTTATGATTATAAACCTTTCATATTTAGTATGACAGTTACACTGTTATATTGAATACAAAAACTAATTTGTGTCTTTGCAAACCTTACAAAAGATCATTTTTCTAGTAAAACTAACAAAAAAACATATCCATCCATCCATCCATCCATCATTTTCCGCTTATCCGAGGTCGGGTCGCGGGGGCAGCAGCCTAAGCAGGGAAGCCCAGACTTCCCTATCTCCAGCCACTTCGTCTAGCTCTTCCCGGGGGATCCCGAGGCGTTCCCAGGCCAGCCGGGAGACATAGTCTTTCCAACGTGTCCTGGGTCTTCCCCGTGGCCTCCTACCAGCTGGACGTGCCCTAAACACATCCATAGGGAGGCGTTCGGGTGGCATCCTGACCAGATGCCCGAACCACCTCATCTAGCTCCTCTCGATGTGGAGGAGCAGCGGCTTTACGTTGAGCTCCTCCCGGATGGCAGAGCTTCTCACCCTATCTCTAAGGGAGAGCCCCGCCACCCGGCGGAGGAAACTCATTTCGGCCGCTTGTACCCGTGATCTTATCCTTTCGGTCATGACCCAAAGCTCATGACCATAGGTGAGGATGGGAACGTAGATCGAACGGTAAATTGAGAGCTTTGCCTTCCGGCTCAGCTCCTTCTTCACCACAACGGATCGATACAACGTCCGCATTACTGAAGACGCCGCACCGATCCGCCTGTCGATCTCACGATCCACTCTTCCCCCACTCGTGAACAAGACTCCTAGGTACTTGAACTCCTCCACTTGGGGCAGGGTCTCCTACCCAACCCGGAGATGGCACTCCACCCTTTTCCGGGCGAGAACCATGGACTCGGACTTGGAGGTGCTGATTCTCATTCCGGTCGCTTCACACTCGGCTGCGAACCGATCCAGTGAGAGCTGAAGATCCCGGCCAGATGAAGCCATCAGGACTACATCATCTGCAAAAAGCAGAGACCTAATCCCGTGGCCACCAAACCGGAACCCCTCAACGCCTTGGCTGCGCCTAGAAATTCTGTCCATAAAAGTTATGAACAGAATCGGTGACAAAGGACAGCCTTGGCGGAGTCCAACCTTCACTGGAAACGTGTCCGACTTACTGCCAGCAATGCGGACCAAGCTCTGACACTGATCATACAGGGAGCGGACTGCCACAATAAGACATTCCGATACCCCATACTCTCTGAGCACTCCCCACAGGACTTCCCGAGGGACACGGTCGAATGCCTTCTCCAAGTCCACAAAGCACATGTAGACTGGTTGGGCAAACTCCCATGCACCCTCAAGAACCCTGCCGAGAGTATAGAGCTGGTCCACAGTTCCACGACCAGGACGAAAACCACACTGTTCCTCCTGAATCCGAGGTTCGACTATCCGGCGAAGCCTCCTCTCCAGTACACCTGAATAAACCTTACCGGGAAGGCTGAGGAGTGTGATCCCACGATAGTTGGAGCACACCCTCCGGTCCCCCTTCTTAAAGAGAGGGACCACCACCCCGGTCTGCCAATCCAGAGGTACCGCCCCCGATGTCCACGCGATGCTGCAGAGTCTTGTCAACCAAGACAGCCCCACAGCATCCAGAGCCTTAAGGAACTCCGGGCGGATCTCATCCACCCCCGGGGCCTTGCCGCCGAGGAGCTTTTTAACTACCTCAGCGACCTCAGCCCCAGAAATAGGAGAGTCCACTACAGATTCCCCAGGCACCGCTTCCTCAAAGAAAGACGTGTTGGTGGGATTGAGGAGGTCTTCGAAGTATTCCCTCCACCGATCCAACACATCCGCAGTCGAAGTCAGCAGAACACCATCCGCACCATACACGGTGTTGATAGTGCACTGCTTCCCCTTCCTGAGGCGCCGTATGGTGGTCCAGAATCGCTTCGAAGCCGTCCGGAAGTCGTTTTCCATGGCTTCCCCGAACTCTTCCCATGTCCGAGTTTTTGCCTCCGCGACCGCTAAAGCTGCACACCGCTTGGCCCGTCGGTACCCGTCCACTGCCTCGGAAGTCCTATGAGCCAAAAGAACCCGATAGGACTCCTTCTTCAGCTTGACGGCATCCCTCACTGCTGGTGTCCACCAACGGGTTCTGGGATTACCGCCACGACAGGCACCAACAACCTTGCGGCCACAGCTCCAATCAGCCGCCTCGACAATAGAGGTTCGGAACATGGTCCACTCGGACTCAATGTCCCGCACCTCCCTCGTGACATGTTCAAAGTTCTCCCGGAGGTGTGAATTGAAACTCTCTCTGACAGGAGACTCTGCCAGACGTTCCCAGCAGACCCTCACAATGCGCTTGGGCCTGCCAGGTCTGTCCGGCATCCTCCCCCACCATCGCAGCCAACTCACCACCAGGTGGTGATCGGTAGAAAGCTCCGCCCCTCTCTTCACCCGAGTGTCCAAAACATAAGGCCGCAAATCCGATGACACAACTACAAAGTCGATCATGGAACTGCGGCCTAGGGTGTCCTGGTGCCAAGTGCACATATGGACACCCTTATGTTTGAACATGGTGTTTGTTATCGACAAACTGTGACGAGCACAAAAGTCCAATAACAAAACACCACTCGGGTTTAGATCCGGGCGACCATTCTTCCCAATCACGCCTCTCCAGGTTTCACTGTCGTTGCCAACATGAGCGTTGAAGTCTCCCAGTAGGACAAGGGAATCACCCGGAGGAGCACTTTCCAGTACTCCCTCGAGTGTACCCAAAAAGGGTGGGTATTCTGAACTGCTGTTTGGTGCGTAAGCACAAACAACAGTCAGGACCCGTCCCCCCACCCGAAGGCGAAGGGAAGCTACCCTCTCGTCCACTGGGTTGAACTCAAACGTACAGGCTTTGAGCCGGGGGGCAACCAGAATTGCCACCCCAGCCCGTCGCCTCTCACTGCCGGCAACGCCAGAGTGGAAGAGGGTCCAGTCCCTCTCGAGAGAACTGGTTCCAGAGCCCTTGCTGTGCGTCGAGGTGAGTCCGACTATATCCAGCCGGAACTTCTCTACCTCGCGCACTAGCTCAGGCTCCTTCCCCCCCAGTGAGGTGACGTTCCACGTCCCAAGAGCTAGCTTCTGTAGCCGAGGATCGGACCGCCAAGTGCCCTGCCTTCGGCTGCCGCCCAGCTCACAATGCACCCGACCTCTATGGCCCCTCCTATGAGTGGTGAGCCCATTGGAGGGATGACCCACGTTGCCTCTTCGCATTATCTCAGGATTCTAAGACAATTATAGTCATATTGAGTAAAAAACTACTTTTTGCATTTGCAAGATTTAAAAAAGCATATGTTTCTAGTAAAACTCCCAAAGATGCATTATTTCAGGCATTATTAGCCATTTTTAATGTGTGGTGTAGGAGTTATGTTTAAATAACTGTCATATTGAGTGTTACAGTATACAGTCATATTGATTAAAACCTCATTTTTGTATTTGCAAACCATTGAAAAACAACTGTATCTAGTAAAACTAACATGTATTCAATATCACAGGCATTTTTAGACATTTTGCACGTTTGGATTAGGAATTATGTTGGAATACATTTTTATTGCTTTTTTCGCATTATCTCAGGATTCTAAGTACATTACTGTCAAATTGAGTAACAAATCAAATTTTGTTTTTGCAAACCTTACCAAATGTTTTTTTTTCTGGAAAACTCTCGAAGATGCATTTCTTCAGGCATTATTAGACTATTTGCATGTGTATTTTTGGAGTTATGTTTCAAAAAATGTCATTTTGAGTGTGACCAATATGAGGCCAGTAAAATCTAATATTTGCATTTGTCAACCTTTCCAAAATACCTGATTCTGCTAAAACTTACATAAATTCAATATTAAAGGCTTTTTAAGACAAATTTCATATTTGGTTTTGGAGTTATGATTATAAACCTTTCATATTTAGTATGACAGTTACGGTGTTATATTGAATAAAAAAACTAACTTGTGTCTTTGCAAACCTTACAAAAGATAATTTTTCTAGTAAAACTAACAAAAAAACATTACTCTGGGCATTATTAGCCATTTTGCATGTGTTGTTTAGAAGTTATGTTTGAATACATTTGTATTGCTCTTTTCGCATTATCTCAGGATTCTAAGACTATTATAGTCATATTGAGTAAAAAACTACTTTTTGCATTTGCAAGATTTCAAAAAGCATATGTTTCTAGTAAAACTCCCAAAGATGCATTATTTCAGGCATTATTAGCCATTTTTCATGTGTGGTGTAGGAGTTATGTTTAAATAACTGTCATATTGAGTGTTACAGTGTACAGTCACATTGAGTAAAACCTCATTTTTGTATTTGCAAACCATAGAAAAACAACTGTATCTAGTAAAACTCACATGTATTCAATATCACAGGCATTTTTAGACATTTTGCAAGTTTGGATTAGGAATTATGTTGGAATACATTTTTATTGCTTTTTTCGCATTATCTCAGGATTCTAAGTACATTACTGTCAAATTGAGTAACAAATCAAATTTTGTTTTTGCAAACCTTACCAAATGTTTTTTTTTTCAGGAAAACTCTTGAAGATGCATTTCTTCAGGCATTATTAGACATTTTGCATGTGTATTTTTGGAGTTATGTTTCAAAAAATGTCATTTTGAGTGTGACCAATATGAGGCCAGTAAAATCTAATATTTGTATTTGTCAACCTTTCCAAAATACCTGATTTTGGTAAAACTTACATAAATTCAATATTAAAGGCTTTTTAAGACAAATTTCATATTTGGTTTTGGAGTTATGATTATAAACCTTTCATATTTAGTATGACAGTTACAGTGTTATATTGAATAAAAAAACTAACTTGTGTCTTTGCAAACCTTAAAAAAGATCATTGTTCTAGTACAACTAACAAAAAAACATATCTCTAGGCATTATTAGCCATTTTGCATGTGTTGTTTAGAAGTTATGTTTGAATATATTTGTATTGCTTTTTTCGCATTATCTCAGGATTCTAAGACTATTATATTCATATTGAGTAAAAAACTGCTTTTTGCATTTGCAAGATTTAAAAAAGCATATGTTTCGAGTAAAACTCCCAAAGATGCATTATTTCAGGCATTATTAGCCATTTTTCATGTGTGGTGTAGGAGTTATGTTTAAATAACTGTCATATTGAGTGTTACAGTGTACAGTCATATTGAGTAAAACCTCATTTTTGTATTTGCAAACCATTGAAAAACAACTGTATCTAGTAAAACTCACTTGTATTCAATATCAGAGGCTTTTTTTAGACATTTTGCACGTTTGGATTAGGAATTATGTTGGAATAAATGTTTTTTGCTTTTTTCGCATTATCTCAGGATTCTAAGTACATTACTGTCAAATTGAGTAACAAATCAAATTTTGTTTTTGCAAACCTTACCAAATGTTTTTTTTTCAGGAAAACTCTCGAAGATGCATTTCTTCAGGCATTATTAGACATTTTGCATGTGTGGTGTAGGAGTTATGTTTAAATAACTGTCATATTGAGTGTTACAGTGTACAGTCATATTGAGTAAAACCTCATTTTTGTATTTGCAAACCATAGAAAAACAACTGTATCTAGTAAAACTCACATGTATTCAATATCACAGGCATTTTTAGACATTTTGCACATTTGGATTAGGAATTATGTTGGAATACATTTGTATTGCGTTTTTCGCATTATCTCAGGATTCTAAGTACATTACTGTCAAATTGAGAAACAAATCAAATTTTGTTTTTGCAAACCTTACCAAATGTTTTTTTTCTGGAAAACTCTCGAAGATGCATTTCTTCAGGCATTATTAGACATTTTGCATGTGTATTTTTGGAGTTATGTTTCAAAAAATGTCATTTTGAGTGTGACCAATATGAGGCCAGTAAAATCTAATATTTGTATTTGTCAACCTTTCCAAAATACCTGATTCTGCTAAAACTTACATAAATTCAATATTAAAGGCTTTTTAAGACAAATTTCATATTTGGTTTTGGAGTTATGATTATAAACCTTTCATATTTAGTATGACAGTTTCAGTGTTATATTGAATTAAAAAAAACTAACTTGTGTCTTTGCAAACCTTACAAAAGATCATTTTTCTAGTACAACTAACAAAAAAACATCACTCTGGGCATTATTAGCCATTTTTAATGTGTGGTGTAGGAGTTATGTTTAAATAACTGTCATATTGAGTGTTACAGTATACAGTCAAATTGAGTAAAACCTCATTTTTGTATTTGAAAACCTTTGAAAAACACCTGTATCTAGTAAAACTCACATGTATTCAATATCACAGGCATTTTTAGACATTTTGCACGTTTGGATTAGGAATTATGTTGGAATACATTTTTATTGCTTTTTTCGCATTATCTCAGGATTCTAAGTACATTACTGTCAAATCGAGTAAAAAATCAAATTTATTTTTTGCAAACCTTACCAAATGTTTTTTTTGTGGAAAACTCTCGAAGATGCATTTCTCCAGGCATTATTAGACTATTTGCATTTGTATTTTTGGAGTTATGTTTCAAAACATGTAATTTTGAGTGTGACCAATACGAGGCCAGTAAAATCTAATATTTGTATTTGTGATTCTTTCCAAAATACCTGATTCTGGTAAAACTTACATAAATTCAATATTAAAGGCTTTTTAAGACAAATTTCATATTTGGTTTTGGAGTTATGATTATAAACCTTTCATATTTAGTATGACAGTTACACTGTTATATTGAATAAAAAAACTAACTTGTGTCTTTGCAAACCTTACAAAAGATCATTTTTCTAGTAAAACTAACAAAAAAACATATCTCTGGGCATTATTAGCCATTTTGCATGTGTTGTTTAGAAGTTATGTTAGAATACATTTTTATAGCTTTTTTCGCATTATCTCAGGATTCTAAGACTATTATAGTCATATTGAGTAAAAAACTACTTTTTGCATTTGCAAGATTTAAAAAAGCATATGTTTCGAGTAAAACTCCCAAAGATGCATTATTTCAGGCATTATTAGCCATTTTTCATGTGTGGTGTAGGAGTTATGTTTAAATAGCTGTCATATTGAGTGTTACAGTATACAGTCATATTGAGTAAAACCTCATTTTTGTATTTGCAAACCATTGAAAAACAACTGTATATAGTAAAACTCACATGTATTCAATATCACAGGCATTTTCAGACATTTTGCACGTTTGGATTAGGAATTATGTTGGAATACATTTTTATTGCTTTTTTCGCATTATCTCAGGATTCTAAATACATTACTGTCAAATTGAGTAACAAATCAAATTTTGGTTTTGCAAACCTTACCAAATTTTTTTTTTTCAGGAAAACTCTCGAAGATGCATTTCTTCAGGCATTATTAGACATTTTGCATGTGTATTTTTGGAGTTATGTTTCAAAAAATGTCATTTTGAGTGTGACCAATATGAGGCCAGTAATATCTAATATTTGTATTTGTGATTCTTTCCAAAATACCTGATTCTGGTAAAACTTACATAAATTCAATATTAAAGGCTTTTTAAGACAAATTTCATATTTGGTTTTGGAGTTATGATTATAAACCTTTCAAATTTAGTATGACAGTTACAGTGTTATATTGAATTAAAAAAAACTAACTTGTGTCTTTGCAAACCTTACAAAAGATAATTTTTCTAGTACAATTAACAAAAAAACCTATCTCTAGGCATTATTAGCCCTTTTGCATGTGTTGTTTGGAAGTTATGTTTGAATACATTTTTATTGCTTTTTTCGCATTATCTCACGATTCTAAGACTATTATAGTCATATTGAGTAAAAAACTACTTTTTGCATTTGCAAGATTAAAAAAAGCATATGTTTTGAGTAAAACTCCCAAAGTTGCATTATTTCAGGCATTATTTGAGGCATTATTAGCCATTTTTCATGTGTGGTGTAGGAGTTATGTTTAAATAACTGTTATATTGAGTGTTACGGTATACAGTCATATTGAGTAAAACCTCATTTTTGTATTTGCAAACCATTGAAAAACAACTGTATCTAGTAAAACTCACATGTATTCAATATCACAGGCATTTTTAGACATTTTGCACGTTTGGATTAGGAATTATGTTGGAATACATTTTTATTGCTTTTTTCGCATTATCTCAGGATTCTAAGTACATTACTGTCAAATTGAGTAACAAATCAAATTTTGTTTTTGCAAACCTTACCAAATGTTTTTTTTTTCAGGAAAACTCTTGAAGATGCATTTCTTCAGGCATTATTAGACATTTCGCATGTGTATTTTTGGAGTTATGTTTCAAAAACTCTCATTTTGAGTGTGACCAATATGAGGCCAGTAAAATCTAATATTTGTATTTGTGATTCATTCCAAAATACCTGATTTTGGTAAAACTTACATAAATTCAATATTAAAGGCTTTTTAAGACAAATTTCATATTTGGTTTTGGAGTTATGATAATAAACCTTTCATATGTAGTATGACAGTTACACTGTTATATTGAATAAAACAACTAACTTGTGTCTTTGCAAACCTTACAAAAGATCATTTTTCGAGTACAACTAACGAAAATACAGATCTCTAGGCATTATTAGCCATTTTGCATGTGTTGTTTAGAAGTTATGTTTGAATACATTTTTATTGCTTTTTTCGCATTATCTCAGGATTGTAAGACTATTATAGTCACATTGAGTAAAAAACTACTTTTTGCACTTGCAAAATTTAAAAAAGCATATGTTTCGAGTAAAACTCCCAAAGATGCATTATTTCAGGCATTATTAGCCATTTTTCATGTGTGGTGTAGGAGTTATGTTTAAATAGCTGTCATATTGAGTGTTACAGTATACAGTCATATTGAGTAAAACCTCATTTTTGTATTTGCAAACCATTGAAAAACAACTGTATATAGTAAAACTCACATGTATTCAATATCACAGGCATTTTCAGACATTTTGCACGTTTGGATTAGGAATTATGTTGGAATACATTTTTATTGCTTTTTTCGCATTATCTCAGGATTCTAAGTACATTACTGTCAAATTGAGTAACAAATCAAATTTTGTTTTTGCAAACCTTACCAAATGTTTTTTTTTCAGGAAAACTCTCGAAGATGCATTTCTTCAGGCATTACTAGATTATTTGCATGTGTATTTTTGGAGTTATGTTTCAAAAAATGTCATTTTGAGTGTGACCAATATGAGGCCATTAAAATCTAATATTTGTATTTGTCAACCTTTCCAAAATACCTGATTCTGCTAAAACTTACATACATTCAATATTAAAGGCTTTTTAAGACACATTTCATATTTGGTTTTGGAGTTATGATTATAAACCTTTCATATTTAGTATGACAGTTACAGTGTTATATTGAATAAAACAACTAACTTGTGTCTTTCCAAACTTACAAAAGATCATTTTTCTAGTACAACTAACAAAAAAACATATCTCTAGGCATTATTAGCCATTTTGTATGTGTTGTTTAGAAGTTATGTTTGAATATATTTTTATTGCTTTTTTCGCATTATCTCAGGATTCTAAGACTATTATAGTCATATTGAGTAAAAAACTACTTTTTGCATTTGCAAGATTTAAAAAAGCATATGTTTCTAGTAAAACTCCCAAAGATGCATTATTTCAGGCATTATTAGCCATTTTTAATGTGTGGTGTAGGAGTTATGTTTAAATAACTGTCATATTGAGTGTTACAGTATACAGTCGTATTGATTAAAACCTCATTTTTGTATTTGCAAACCATTGAAAAACAACTGTATCTAGTAAAACTCACATGTATTCAATATCACAGGCATTTTTAGACATTTTGCACGTTTGGATTAGGAATTATGTTGGAATACATTTTTATCGCTTTTTTTATATTATCTCAGGATTCTAAGTACATTACTGTCAAATTGAGTAACAAATCAAATTTAGTTTTTGCAAATCTTACCAAATGTTTTTTTTTTCTGGAAAACTCTCGAAGATTCATTTCTTCAGGCATTATTAGACTATTTGCATGTGTATTTTTGGAGTTATGTTTCAAAAAATGTCATTTTGAGTGTGACCAATATGAGGCCAGTAAAATCTAATATTTGTATTTGTCAACCTTTCCAAAATACCTGATTCTGATAAAACTTACATAAATTCAATATTAAAGGCTTTTTAAGACAAATTTCATATTTGGTTTTGGAGTTATGATTATAAACCTTTCATATTTAGTATGACATTACACTGTTATATTGAATTAAAAAAACTAATTTGTGTCTTTGCAAACCTTACAAAAGATCATTTTTCTAGTAAAACTAACAAAAAAACATTACTCTGGGCATTATTAGCCATTTTGCATGTGTTGTTTAGAAGTTATGTTTGAATACATTTTTATTGCTTTTTTCGCATTATCTCAGGATTCTAAGACTATTATAGTCATATTGAGTAAAAAACTACTTTTTGCATTTGCAAGATTTAAAAAAGCATATGTTTCGAGTAAAACTCCCAAAGATGCATTATTTCAGGCATTATTAGCCATTTTTCATGTGTGGTGTAGGAGTTATGTTTAAATAACTGTCATATTGAGTGTTACAGTGTAAAGTCACATTGAGTAAAACCTCATTTTTGTATTTGCAAACCATAGAAAAACAACTGTATCTAGTAAAACTCACATGTATTCAATATCACAGGCATTTTTAGACATTTTGCACGTTTGGATTAGCAATTATGTTGGAATACATTTTTATTGCTTTTTTCGCATTATCTCAGGATTCTAAGTACATTACTGTCAAATTGAGTAACAAATCAAATTTTGTTTTTGCAAACCTTACCAAATGTTTTTTTTCCGGAAAACTCTCGAAGATGCATTTCTTCAGGCATTATTAGACATTTTGCATGTGTATTTTTGGAGTTATGTTTCAAAAATTGTCATTTTGAGTGTGACCAATATGAGGCCAGTAAAATCTAATATTTGTATTAGTGATTCTTTCCAAAATACTTGATTCTGCTAAAACTTACATAAATTCAATATTAAAGGCTTTTTAAGACAAATTTCATATTTGGTTTTGGAGTTATGATTAAAAAACCTTTCATATTTAGTATGACAGTTACACTGTTATATTGAATAAAAAAACTAATTTGTGTCTTTGCAAACCTTACAAAAGGACCATTTTTCTAGTAAAACTAACAAAAAACATATCTCTGGG
Source organism: Nerophis ophidion (assembly GCF_033978795.1). Lineage (NCBI taxonomy): Eukaryota > Metazoa > Chordata > Actinopteri > Syngnathiformes > Syngnathidae > Nerophis > Nerophis ophidion. Next base: position 131,690 of record NW_026907108.1, read on the forward strand.
CATTATTAGCCATTTTGCATGTGTTGTTTAGAAGTTATGTTTGAATACATTTTTATTGCTTTTTTCGCATTATAGAATATAATAGAATAGAGTTTTATTGTCATTATTGCAATGAACAGGTTCAAAGAACAACGAAATTGGAGCAGCTCCTCCTAAGGTGCATATACAATATGGTAGTATAAATTTAAAAAAAATAAATAAAATAAATAAATAAATAAAAAATAAAATAAAAAAAAAAGATAGAGATGACAGATGTATCTATGTATACATACATAAAACATTATTTCACATTGTAGTCCAAAAAAATAGAAAAACATTTAAACATTACACATGAGGACATGATGGACATATGGACACTCAGTGCCTGTTAAGTGCTACTATGGCTCTTGGGTAAAAGCTATTTTTTAGTCTATTGGTGCTCGCTTTTAGCACCCTGTAGCGTCTGCCTGAGGGTAGCAGTTCCAGGTGGCTGTGCCCGGGGTGGAATGGGTCTTTCAGGATGCTCTGTGCTTTCCTGAGACAGCGGGAGCTGTACAAGTCAGCCAGGGAGGGGAGGGGGCATCCGATTAACTTCTGGGCGGTCTTTATGACTCTCTGGAGCGCCGTTCTCTCTGCTGAACCACACGCAGATGCAGTAGGTCAGGATGCTCTCAATGGAGCACCGGTAGAAGGACACCAGCAGTTCCTGTGAGAGGTGGTTGTTCCTGAGTATTCTCAGGAAGTGCAGTCTCTAGTGTGCCTTCTTGATGGTAGCCGTGGTGTTGGTGCTCCAGGATAGGTCGTTGGCCAGGTGGACTCCCAGGGATTATCTCAGGATTCTAAGACTATTATAGTCATATTGTGTAAAAAACTACTTTTTGCATTTGCAAGATTTAAAAAAGCATATGTTTCGAGTAAAACTCCCAAAGATGCATTATTTCAGGCATTATTAGCCATTTTTCATGTGTGGTGTAGGAGTTATGTTTAAATAACTGTCATATTGAGTGTTACAGTGTACACTCATATTGAGTAAAACCTCATTTTTGTATTTGCAAACCATTGAAAAACAACTGTATCTAGTAAAACTCACATGTATTCAATATCACAGGCATTTTTAGACATTTTGCACGTTTGGATTAGGAATTATGTTGGAATACATTTTTATCGCTTTTTTCGCATTATCTCAGGATTCTAAGTACATGACTGTCAAATTGAGTAACAAATCAAATTTAGTTTTTGCAAATCTTACCAAATGTTTTTTTTTCCTGGAAAACTCTCGAAGATGCATTTCTTCAGGCATTATTAGACTATTTGCATGTGTATTTTTGGAGTTATGTTTCAAAAACTGTCATTTTAAGTGTGACCAATATGAGGCCAGTAAAATCTAATATTTGTATTTGTGATTCTTTCCAAAATACCTGATTCTGCTAAAACTTACATAAATTCAATATTAAAGGCTTTTTAAGACAAATTTCATATTTGGTTTTGGAGTTATGATTATAAACCTTTCATATGTAGTATGACAGTTACAGTGTTATATTGAATAAAAAAACTAACTTGTGTCTTTGCAAACCTTACAAAAGATCATTTTTCTAGTAAAACTAACAAAAAAACTTATCTCTAGGCATTATTAGCCATTTTGCATGTGTTGTTTAGAAGTTATGTTTGAATACATTTGTATTGCTTTTTTCGCTTTATCTCAGGATTCTAAGACTATTATAGTCATATTGAGTAAAAAAACTACTTTCTGCATTTGCAAGATTTAAAAAAGCATATGTTTCTAGTAAAACTCCCAAAGATGCATTATTTCAGGCATTATTAGCCATTTTTAATGTGTGGTGTAGGAGTTATGTTTAAATAATTGTCATATTGAGTGTTACAGTATATAGTCATATTGATTAAAACCTCATTTTTGTATTTGCAAACCATAGAAAAACAACTGTATCTAGTAAAACTCACATGTATTCAATATCACAGGCATTTTTAGACATTTTGCACGTTTGGATTAGGAATTATGTTGGAATACATTTTTATTGCTTTTTTCGCATTATCTCAGGATTCTAAGTACATTACTGTCAAATTGAGTAACAAATCAAATTTTGTTTTTACAAACCTTACCAAATGTTTTTTTTCTGGAAAACTCTCGAAGATGCATTTCTTCAGGCATTATTAGACTATTTGCATGTGTATTTTTGGAGTTATGTTTCAAAAAATGTCATTTTGAGTGTGACCAATATGAGGCCAGTAAAATCTAATATTTGTATTTGTCAACCTTTCCAAAATACCTGATTCTGATAAAACTTACATAAATTCAATATTAAAGGCTTTCTAAGACAAATTTCATATTTGGTTTTGGAGTTATGATTATAAACCTTTCATATTTAGTATGACATTACACTGTTATATTGAATAAAAAACACTAATTTGTGTCTTTGCAAACCTTACAAAAGATCATTTTTCTAGTAAAACTAACAAAAAAACATTACTCTGGGCATTATTAGCCATTTTGCATGTGTTGTTTAGAAGTTATGTTTGAATACATTTGTATTGCTTTTTTCGCATTATCTCAGGATTCTAAGACTATTATAATCATATTGAGTAAAAAACTACTTTTTGCATTTGCAAAATTTAAAAAAGCATATGTTTCGAGTAAAACTCCCAAAGATGCATTATTTCAGGCATTATTAGCCATTTTTAATGTGTGGTGTAGGAGTTATGTTTAAATAACTGTCATATTTGTAACGATCTGTCACTTACTTTCTGATAGTTTTTCGTGTTTTGTACTTTGTTTCCTGTTCAGTGCTCTTATTTTGTCATACTTCCTGTTTACTCCGCTGAGCACTGTTTTTGTCACACTCGCCGTTGATTGGCAGCGGTCCTCAGCTGCGGTCAATCAACATAGGTCTATTTATGTTTCACTCGAGCACTCCTCAGTGCTCGAAGTTAAAACCATGTTGGGAACATCTCCATGCAAGACTGCTTTCTGTTTATATCTTTTACTTTGATGAAATTAAAATCATCTTACCGGCTTTCTGCTCTCCTGGATTTTTGCATACTTGAGGTCACACAACTGCAGCCATGCGACATCCCAACAGTAACTTCGAGCCAGAAAATTGTGACCTCGCGAGAATCCCTGTCGGCAATCCTCAGCCGACGTTCTGGACCGCACAATTCCTGGAGGACTTGAAGGCCAGGTTTGTGCGGTCCCAGCCTACAGACGCGGACCCTCTCCCCGCGGCAACGCCACCGGCTTCGGCTCTCCGACCGGCGCGTCCCCCGCCGCCATCTTTCCTCTCGGCTCAACGACTGGCTACGGCTCTCCGACCAGCACGTCCGCCACTTCCTGCATGCCTCGCGGCTCCCGCGGCAACGCTACCGGCTACGGCTCTCCGACCGGCGCGTCCTCCGCCGCCATCCTTCCTCTCGGCAACGCTGCCGGCTACGGCTCACCGACCGGCGCGCCCGCCTCCTCCTTCACGTCTCGCGGCTCCTGCGGCTCCGTCGCCGACTGCGGCTCTCCGACCGGCACGTCCGCCGCCGCCATCCTTCCCGTCGTCTGCTGAGCTGCTTCTCCCTGCTCCTACGCAGCTTCCAGCGGCTGCTCCCCGGCTGCTCTTTTTGCCAGCTCCCGCTCTCTTTTTTGGTCCGCCGAGAGCTCCAGTGGAGCCCACAGTGAGGTCGCTTTTGTCCTCCTGCTGGGACTTGGCACGGGACGTGTCTTCGTCCCTCCTCCTGGTCCCCTCCCGCCCGTCCCTGGTTTTCGCACCGGGGGACTCCGACGAGCAGGCACGTTCTCCCGCATGTGTGAACGGTGTCTGGCAGCCACCTAGTGGAGGGGGGCCCACTATATACTGCGGTGCAGCCAGGCACACAACGCCGGCTCCACGCCTAGCCCCAACGCCGGCTCCACGCCTAGCCCCAACGCCGGCTCCACGCCGAGCCCCAACGCCGGCTCCACGCCGAGCCCCAACGCCGGCTCCACGCCGAGCCCCAACGCCGGCTCCACGCCGAGCCCCAACGCCGGCTCCACGCCGAGCCCCAACGCCGGCTCCACGCCGAGCCCCAACGCCGACTCCACGCCGAGCCCCAACGCCGGCTCCACGCCGAGCCCCAACGCCGGCTCCACGCCGAGCCCCAACGCCGCCAAGAGCAGCACCACGCCGGGCTTCGTCACCGCCGGCATCCGCTATTCCTCGGCCAGCATTTGCTGCTCCTCGCCCGGCGTCATCTGCCGCTTTCACGCCGCCGATGACATCTGCAACAATCACGCCTCCGATGACGCCTGCCGCTTCAACGCCGCCGATGACGTCTGTTGCTTCCACGCCGTTGATGACGTCTGCCGTTTTCACGCCGCCGATGACGTCTGCCGCTTTCACGCCGCCGATGACGTCTGCCGCTTTCACGCCGCCGATGACGTCTGCCGCTTTCACGCCGCCGATGACGTCTGCCGCTTTCACGCCGCCGATGACGTCTGCCGCTTTCACGCCGCCGATGACGTCTGCCGCTTTCACGCCGCCGATGACGTCTGCCGCTTTCACGCCGCCGATGACGTCTGCCGCTTTCACGCCGCCGATGACGTCTGCCGCTTTCACGCCGCCGATGACGTCTGCCGCTTTCACGCCGCCGATGACGTCTGCCGCTTTCACGCCGCCGATGACGTCTGCCGCTTTCACGCCGCCGATGACGTCTGCCGCTTTCACGCCGCCGATGACGTCTGCCGCTTCCACGCCGTTGATGACGTCTGCCGCTTCCACGCCGGCACCAACATCGGCTCCTCAGCCGCCTCCTGCAGAGGTATCTGTTTTGGCTGCAGCCCCCGCCGCTTTGTCTGCTGTCTCCGGGCCTGCTTCAGCGCGCCCGCCTCCACGTCAGCCGCGGATGTGGCCGTGCCCTGGGCGTCCTCCTCGCGGGATGCACTCGTCTCTTTTTCGGCCAATGATGTGGCTGTTCCGTGGCCGCCCGCCCCGCCAGTTCCAGCGGCGCTCTACGCGCCGTCGCCACCTGACTTTCCCTCGCTGGCTGCGGGGACACGAGGTTTGGCGACCTTCCACCAAATCCTCCTTCCATCCTCCCTTACTTTGTGGACATTTTTTTCCATTTTTCTTTTCCAGGGAACATCTGGTATCTGTTCCTTGAGGGGGAGGTCCTGTAACGATCTGTCACTTACTTTCTGATAGTTTTTCGTGTTTTGTACTTTGTTTCCTGTTCAGTGCTCTTATTTTGTCATACTTCCTGTTTACTCCGCTGAGCACTGTTTTTGTCACACTCGCCGTTGATTGGCAGCGGTCCTCAGCTGCGGTCAATCAACATAGGTCTATTTATGTTTCACTCGAGCACTGAGGAGTGCTCGAAGTTAAAACCATGTTGGGAACATCTCCATGCAAGACTGCTTTCTGTTTATATCTTTTACTTTGATGAAATTAAAATCATCTTACCGGCTTTCTGCTCTCCTGGATTTTTGCATACTTGAGGTCACACAACTGCAGCCATGCGACATCCCAACAATATTGAGTGTTACAGTGTACAGTCACATTGAGTAAAACCTCATTTTTGTATTTGCAAACCATAGAAAAACAACTCTATCTAGTAACACTCACATGTATTCAATATCACAGGCATTTTTAGACATTTTGCACGTTTGGATTAGGAATTATGTTGGAATACATTTTTATTGCTTTTTTCGCATTATCTCAGGATTCTAAGTACATTACTGTCAAATTGAGTAACAAATCAAATTTTGTTTTTGCAAACCTTACCAAATGTTTTTTTTTTTCAGGAAAACTCTCAAAGATACATTTCTTCAGGCATTATTAGACATTTTGCATGTGTATTTTTGGAGTTATGTTTCAAAAAATGTCATTTTGAGTGTGACCAATATGAGGCCAGTAAAATCTAATATTTGTATTTGTGATTCTTTCCAAAATACCTGATTCTGCTAAAACTTACATAAATTCAATATTAAAGGCTTTTTAAGACAAATTTCATATTTGGTTTTGGAGTTATAATTATAAACCTTTCATATTTAGTATGACAGTTACACTGTTATATTGAATAAAAAAACTAACTTGTGTCTTTGCAAACCTTACAAAAGTAAATTTTTCTAGTACAACTAACAAAAAAACATATCTCTGGGCATTATTAGCCATTTTGCATGTGTTGTTTAGAAGTTATATTTGAATACATTTTTATTCCTTTATTCGCATTATCTCAGGATTCTAAGACTATTATAGTCATATTGAGTAAAAAAATACTTTTTGCATTAGCAAGATTTAAAAAAGCATATGTTTCGAGTAAAACTCCCAAAGATGCATTATTTCAGGCATTATTAGCCACTTTTCATGTGTGGTGTAGGAGTTATGTTTAAATAACTGTCATATTGAGTGTTACAGTATACAGTCATATTGAGTAAAACCTCATTTTTGTATTTGCAAACCATTGAAAAACAACTGTATCTAGTAAAACTCACATGTATTCAATATCACAGGCATTTTTAGACATTTTGCACGTTTGGATTAGGAATTATGTTGGAATACATTTGAATTGCTTTTTTCGCATTATCTCAGGATTCTAAATACATTACTGTCAAATTGAGTAACAAATCAAATTTTGTTTTTGCAAACCTTACCAAATGTTTTTTTTTCAGGAAAACTCTCGAAGATGCATTTCTTCAGGCATTATTAGATTATTTGCATGTGTATTTTTGGAGTTATGTTTCAAAAAATGTCATTTTGAGTGTGACCAATATGAGGCCAGTAAAATCTAATATTTGTATTTGTCAACCTTTCCAAAATACCTGATTCTGCTAAAAATTACATAAATTCAATATTAAAGGCTTTTTAAGACAAATTTCATATTTGGTTTTGGAGTTATGATTAAAAAACCTTTCATATTTAGTATGACAGTTACACTGTTATATTGAATAAAAAAACTAATTTGTGTCTTTGCAAACTTTACAAAAGGACCATTTTTCTAGTACAACTAACAAAAAACATATCTCTGGGCATTATTAGCCATTTTGCATGTGTTGTTTAGAAGTTATGTTTGAATACATTTGTATTGCTTTTTTCGCATTATCTCAGGATTCTAAGACTATTATAGTCATATTGAGTAAAAAACTACTTTTTGCATTTGCAAGATTTAAAAAAGCATATGTTTCGAGTAAAACTCCCAAAGATGCATTATTTCAGGCATTATTAGCCATTTTTCATGTGTGGTGTAGGAGTTATGTTTAAATAACTGTAATATTGAGTGTTACAGTGTACACTCATATTGAGTAAAACCTCATTTTTGTATTTGCAAACCATAGAAAAACAACTGTATCTAGTAAAACTCACATGTATTCAATATCACAGGCATTTTTAGACATTTTGCACGTTTCGATTAGGAATTATGTTGGAATACATTTTTATTGCTTTTTTCGCATTATCTCAGGATTCTAAGTACATTACTGTCAAATTGAGTAACAAATCAAATTTTGTTTTTGCAAACCTTACCAAATGTTTTTTTTTTCAGGAAAACTCTCGAAGTTGCATTTCTTCAGGCATTATTAGACATTTTGCATGTGTATTTTTGGAGTTATGTTTCAAAAACTGTCATTTTGAGTGTGACCAATATGAGGCCAGTAAAATCTAATATTTGTATTTGTCAACCTTTCCAAAATACCTGATTCTGCTAAAACTTACATACATTCAATATTAAAGGCTTTTTAAGACACATTTCATATTTGGTTTTGGAGTTATGATTATAAACCTTTCATATTTAGTATGACAGTTACAGTGTTATATTGAATAAAAAAACTAACTTGTGTCTTTGCAAACCTTACAAAAGATCATTTTTCTACTACAACTAACAAAAAAACATATATGTAGGCATTATTAGCCATTTTGCATCTGTTGTTTAGAAGTTATGTTTGAATACATTTTTATTGCTTTTTTCGCATTATCTCAGGATTGTAAGACTATTATAGTCGTATGGAGTAAAAAACTACTTTTTGCATTTGCAAGATTTAAAAAAGCATATGTTTCGAGTAAAACTGCCAAAGATGCATTATTTCAGGCATTATTAGCCATTTTTCATGTGTGGTGTAGGAGTTATGTTTAAATAACTGTCGTATTGAGTGTTACAGTATACAGTCATATTGAGTAAAACCTCATTTTTGTATTTGCAAATCATAGAAAAACATCTGTAACTAGTAAAACCCACATGTATTCAATATCACAGGCATTTTTAGACATTTTGCACGTTTGGATTAGGAATTATGTTGGAATACATTTGTATTGCTTTTTTCGCATTATCTCAGGATTCTAAGTACATTACTGTCAAATTGAGTAACAAATCAAATTTTGTTCTTGCAAACCTTACCAAATGTTTTTTTTTTCGGGAAAACTCTCGAAGATACATTTCTTCAGGCATTATTAGACATTTTGCATGTGTATTTTTGGAGTTATGTTTCAAAAACTGTCATTTTGAGTGTGACCAATATGAGGCAAGTAAAATCTAATATTTGTATTTGTGATTCTTTCCAAAATACCTGATTCTGCTAACACTTACATAAATTCAATATTAAAGGCTTTTAAAGACAAATTTCATATTTGGTTTTGGAGTTATGATTATAAACCTTTCATATTTAGTATGACAGTTACACTGTTATATTGAATAAAAAAACTAACTTGTGTCTTTGCAAACCTTACAAAAGATCATTTTTCTAGTACAACTAACAAAAAAAACATATCTCTGGGCATTATTAGCCATTTTGCATGTGTTGTTTAGAAGTTATATTTGAATACATTTTTATTCCTTTTTTCGCATTATCTCAGGATTCTAAGACTATTATAGTCATATTGAGTAAAAAAATACTTTTTGCATTTGCAAGATTTAAAAAAGCATATGTTTCGAGTAAAACTCCCAAAGATGCATTATTTCAGGCATTATTAGCCACTTTTCATGTGTGGTGTAGGAGTTATGTTTAAATAACTGTCATATTGAGTGTTACAGTATACAGTCATATTGAGTAAAACCTCATTTTTGTATTTGCAAACCATTGAAAAACAACTGTATCTAGTAAAACTCACATGCATTCAATATCACAGGCATTTTTAGACATTTTGCACGTTTGGATTAGGAATTATGTTGGAATACATTTGTATTGCTTTTTTCGCATTATCTCAGGATTCTAAGTACATTACTGTCAAATTGAGTAACAAATCAAATTTTGTTTTTGCAAACCTTACCAAATGTTTTTTTTTCAGGAAAACTCTCGAAGATGCATTTCTTCAGGCATTATTAGACTATTTGCATGTGTATTTTTGGAGTTATGTTTCAAAAAATGTCATTTAGAGTGTGACCATTATGAGGCCAGTAAAATCTAATATTTGTATTTGTCAACCTTTCCAAAATACCTGATTCTGCTAAAACTTACATAAATTCAATATTAAAGGCTTTTTAAGACAAATTTCACATTTGGTTTTGGAGTTATGATTAAAAAACATTTCATATTTAGTATGACAGTTACACTGTTGTATTGAATAAAAAAACTAATTTGTGTCTTTGAAAACCTTACAAAAGGACCATTTTTCTAGTAAAACTAACAAAAAACATATCTCTGGGCAGTATTAGCCATTTTGCATGTGTTGTTTAGAAGTTATGTTTGAATACATTTTTATTGCTTTTTTCGCATTATCTCAGGATTCTAAGACTATTATAGTCATATTGAGTAAAAAAATACTTTTTGCATTTGCAAGATTTAAAAAAGCATATGTTTCGAGTAAAACTCCCAAAGATGCATTATTTCAGGCATTGTTAGCAATTTTTCATGTGTGGTGTAGGAGTTATGTTTAAATAACTGTCATATTGAGTGTTACAGTGTACACTCATATTGAGTAAAACCTCATTTTTGTATTTGCAAACCATAGAAAAACAACTGTATCTAGTAAAACTCACATGTATTCAATATCACAGGCATTTTTAGACATTTTGCACGTTTGGATTAGGAATTATGTTGGAATACATTTGTATTGCTTTTTTCGCATTATCTCAGGATTCTAAGTACATTACTGTCAAATTGAGTAACAAATCAAATTTTGTTTTTGCAAACCTTACCAACTGTTTTTTTTTTCAGGAAAACTCTCGAAGATGCATTTCTTCAGGCATTATTAGACATTTTGCATTTGTATTTTTGGAGTTATGTTTCAAAAACTGTCATTTTGAGTGTGACCAATATGAGGCCAGTAAAATCTAATATTTGTATTTGTGAGTCTTTCCAAAATACCTGATTCTGCTAAAACTTACATAAATTCAATATTAAAGGCTTTTTAAGACAAATTTTATATTTGGTTTTGGAGTTATGATTATAAATCTTTCATATTTAGTATGACAGTTACATTGTTATATTGAATAAAAAAAACTAACTTGTGTCTTTGCAAACCTTACAAAAGATCACTTTTCGAGTACAACTAACCAAAATACATATCTCTAGGCATTATTAGCCATTTAGCATGTAATGTTTAGAAGTTATGTTTGAATACATTTTTATTGCTTTTTTCGCATTATCTCAGGATTGTAAGACTATTATAGTCGTATGGAGTAAAAAACTACTTTTTGCATTTGCAAGATTTAAAAAAGCATATGTTTCGAGTAAAACTGCCAAAGATGCATTATTTCAGGCATTATTAGCCATTTTTCATGTGTGGTGTAGGAGTTATGTTTAAATAACTGTCGTATTGAGTGTTACAGTATACAGTCATATTGAGTAAAACCTCATTTTTGTATTTGCAAATCATAGAAAAACATCTGTAACTAGTAAAACCCACATGTATTCAATATCACAGGCATTTTTAGACATTTTGCACGTTTGGATTAGGAATTATGTTGGAATACATTTGTATTGCTTTTTTCGCATTATCTCAGGATTCTAAGTACATTACTGTCAAATTGAGTAACAAATCAAATTTTGTTCTTGCAAACCTTACCAAATGTTTTTTTTTTCAGGAAAACTCTCGAAGATACATTTCTTCAGGAATTATTAGACATTTTGCATGTGTATTTTTGGAGTTATGTTTCAAAAACTGTCATTTTGAGTGTGACCAATATGAGGCAAGTAAAATCTAATATTTGTATTTGTGATTCTTTCCAAAATACCTGATTCTGCTAACACTTACATAAATTCAATATTAAAGGCTTTTAAAGACAAATTTCATATTTGGTTTTGGAGTTATGATTATAAACCTTTCATATTTAGTATGACAGTTACACTGTTATATTGAATAAAAAAACTAACTTGTGTCTTTGCAAACCTTACAAAAGATCATTTTTCTAGTACAACTAACAAAAAAAACATATCTCTGGGCATTATTAGCCATTTTGCATGTGTTGTTTAGAAGTTATATTTGAATACATTTTTATTCCTTTTTTCGCATTATCTCAGGATTCTAAGACTATTATAGTCATATTGAGTAAAAAAATACTTTTTGCATTTGCAAGATTTAAAAAAGCATATGTTTCGAGTAAAACTCCCAAAGATGCATTATTTCAGGCATTATTAGCCACTTTTCATGTGTGGTGTAGGAGTTATGTTTAAATAACTGTCATATTGAGTGTTACAGTATACAGTCATATTGAGTAAAACCTCATTTTTGTATTTGCAAACCATTGAAAAACAACTGTATCTAGTAAAACTCACATGCATTCAATATCACAGGCATTTTTAGACATTTTGCACGTTTGGATTAGGAATTATGTTGGAATACATTTGTATTGCTTTTTTCTCATTATCTCAGGATTCTAAGTACATTACTGTCAAATTGAGTAACAAATCAAATTTTGTTTTTGCAAACCTTACCAAATGTTTTTTTTTCAGGAAAACTCTCGAAGATGCATTTCTTCAGGCATTATTAGACTATTTGCATGTGTATTTTTGGAGTTATGTTTCAAAAAATGTCATTTAGAGTGTGACCATTATGAGGCCAGTAAAATCTAATATTTGTATTTGTCAACCTTTCCAAAATACCTGATTCTGCTAAAACTTACATAAATTCAATATTAAAGGCTTTTTAAGACAAATTTCACATTTGGTTTTGGAGTTATGATTAAAAAACATTTCATATTTAGTATGACAGTTACACTGTTGTATTGAATAAAAAAACTAATTTGTGTCTTTGAAAACCTTACAAAAGGACCATTTTTCTAGTAAAACTAACAAAAAACATATCTCTGGGCAGTATTAGCCATTTTGCATGTGTTGTTTAGAAGTTATGTTTGAATACATTTTTATTGCTTTTTTCGCATTATCTCAGGATTCTAAGACTATTATAGTCATATTGAGTAAAAAACTACTTTTTGCATTTGCAAGATTTAAAAAAGCATATGTTTCGAGTAAAACTCCCAAAGATGCATTATTTCAGGCATTATTAGCCATTTTTCATGTGTGGTGTAGGAGTTATGTTTAAATAACTGTCATATTGAGTGTTACAGTGTACACTCATATTGAGTAAAACCTCATTTTTGTATTTGCAAACCATAGAAAAACAACTGTATCTAGTAAAACTCACATGTATTCAATATCACAGGCATTTTTAGACATTTTGCACGTTTGGATTAGGAATTATGTTGGAATACATTTGTATTGCTTTTTTCGCATTATCTCAGGATTCTAAGTACATTACTGTCAAATTGAGTAACAAATCAAATTTTGTTTTTGCAAACCTTACCAACTGTTTTTTTTTTCAGGAAAACTCTCGAAGATGCATTTCTTCAGGCATTATTAGACATTTTGCATTTGTATTTTTGGAGTTATGTTTCAAAAACTGTCATTTTGAGTGTGACCAATATGAGGCCAGTAAAATCTAATATTTGTATTTGTGAGTCTTTCCAAAATACCTGATTCTGCTAAAACTTACATAAATTCAATATTAAAGGCTTTTTAAGACAAATTTTATATTTGGTTTTGGAGTTATGATTATAAATCTTTCATATTTAGTATGACAGTTACATTGTTATATTGAATAAAAAAAACTAACTTGTGTCTTTGCAAACCTTACAAAAGATCATTTTTCGAGTACAACTAACCAAAATACATATCTCTAGGCATTATTAGCCATTTTGCATGTAATGTTTAGAAGTTATGTTTGAATAAATTTGTATTGCTTTTTTCGCATTTTCTCAGGTTTCTAAGACTGTTATAGTCATATTGAGTAAAAAACTACTTTTTGTATTTGCAAGATTTAAAAAAACATATGTTTTGAGTAAAACTCCCAAAGATGCATCATTTCAGGCATTATTAGCCATTTTTCATGTGTGGTGTAGGAGTTATGTTTAAATAACTGTCGTATTGAGTGTTACAGTATACAGTCATATTGAGTAAAACCTCATTTTTGTATTTGCAAATCATAGAAAAACATCTGTAACTAGTAAAACTCACATGTATTCAATATCACAGGCATTTTTAGAGATTTTGCACGTTTGGATTAGGAATTATGTTGGAATACATTTTTATTGCTTTTTTCGCTTTATCTCAGGATTCTAAGTACATTACTGTCAAATTGAGTAACAAATCAAATTTTGTTTTTGCAAACCTTACCAAATGTTTTTTTTTTCAGGAAAACTCTCGAAGATGCATTTCTTCAGGCATTATTAGACATTTTACATGTGTATTTTTGGAGTTATGTTTCAAAAACTGTCATTTTGAGTGTGACCAATATGAGGCCAGTAAAATCTAATATTTGTATTTGTGATTCTTTCCAAAATACCTGATTTTGGTAAAACTTACATAAATTCAATATTAAAGGATTTTTAAGACAAATTTCATATTTGGTTTTGGAGTTATGATTATAAACCTTTCATATTCAGTATGACAGTAACACTGTTATATTGAATAAAAAAACTAACTTGTGTCTTTGCAAACCTTACAAAAGATAATTTTTCTAGTACAACTAATAAAAAAAACAATATCTCTGGGCATTATTAGCCATTTTGCATGTGTTGTTTAGAAGTTATGTTTGAATACATTTTTATTGCTTTTTTCGCATTATCTTATGATTGTAAGACTATTATAGTCATATTGAGTAAAAAACTACTTTTTGCATTTGCAAGATTTAAAAAAGCATATGTTTCGATTAAAACTCCCAAAGATGCATTATTTCAGGCATTATTAGCAATTTTTCATGTGTGGTGTGGGAGTTATGTTTAAATAACTGTCATATTGAGTGTTACAGTATACAGTCATATTGAGTAAAACCTCATTTTTGTATTTGCAAATCATAGAAAAACATCTGTATCTAGTAAAACTCACATGTATTCAATATCACAGGAATTTTTAGACATTTTGCACGTTTGGATTAGGAATTATGTTGGAATACATTTGTATTGCTTTTTTCGCATTATCTCAGGATTCTAAGTACATTACTGTCAAATTGAGTAACAAATCAAATTTTGTTTTTGCAAACCTCACCAAAAGTTTTTTTTTTTCAGGAAAACTCTCGAAGATGCATTTTTTCAGGCATTATTAGACATTTTGCATGTGTATTTTTGGAGTTATGTTTCAAAAACTGTCATTTTGAGTGTGACCAATATGAGGCCAGTAAAATCTAATATTTGTATTTGTGAGTCTTTACAAAATACCTGATTCTGCTCAAACTTACATAAATTCAATATTAAAGGCTTTTTAAGACAAATTTCATATTTGGTTTTGGAGTTATGATTATAAATCTTTCATATTTAGTATGACAGTTACATTGTTATATTGAATAAAAAAAACTAACTTGTGTCTTTGCAAACCTTACAAAAGATCATTTTTCGAGTACAACTAACCAAAATACATATCTCTAGGCATTATTAGCCATTTTGCATGTAATGTTTAGAAGTTATGTTTGAATACATTTTTATTGTTTTTTTAGCATTTTCTCAGGTTTCTAAGACTGTTATAGTCATATTGAGTAAAAAACTGCTTTTTGTATTTGCAAGATTTAAAAAAACATATGTTTTGAGTAAAACTCCCAAAGATGCATCATTTCAGGCATTATTAGCCATTTTTCATGTGTGGTGTAGGAGTTATGTTTAAATAACTGTCGTATTGAGTGTTACAGTATACAGTCATATTGAGTAAAACCTCATTTTTGTATTTGCAAATCATAGAAAAACATCTGTAACTAGTAAAACTCACATGTATTCAATATCACAGGCATTTTTAGACATTTTGCACGTTTGGATTAGGAATTATGTTGGAATACATTTTTATTGCTTTTTTCGCTTTATCTCAGGATTCTAAGTACATTACTGTCAAATTGAGTAACAAATCAAATTTTGTTTTTGCAAACCTTACCAAATGTTTTTTTTTTCAGGAAAACTCTTGAAGATGCATTTCTTCAGGCATTATTAGACTATTTGCATGTGTATTTTTGGAGTTATGTTTCAAAAACTGTCATTTTGAGTGTGACCAATATGAGGCCAGTAAAATCTAATATTTGTATTTGTGATTCTTTCCAAAATACCTGATTTTGGTAAAACTTACATAAATTCAATATTAAATGCTTTTTAAGACAAATTTCATATTTGGTTTTGGAGTTATGATTATAAACCTTTCATATTTAGTATGACAGTTACACTGTTATATTGAATAAAACAACTAACTTGTGTCTTTGCAAACCTTACAAAAGATCATTGTTCTAGTACAACTAACAAAAAAACATATCTCTGGGCATTATTAGCCATTTTGCATGTGTTGTTTAGAAGTTATGTTTGAATACATTTGTATTGCTTTTTTCGCATTATATCAGGATTGTAAGACTATTATAGTCGTATTGAGTAAAAAACTACTTTTTGCATTTGCAAGATTTAAAAAAGCATATGTTTCTAGTAAAACTCCCAAAGATGCATTATTTCAGGCATTATTAGCCATTTTTCATGTGTGGTGTAGGAGTTATGTTTAAATAACTGTCATATTGAGTGTTACAGTGTACAGTCATATTGAGTAAAACCTCATTTTTGTATTTGCAAACCATAGAAAAACAACTGTATCTAGTAAAACTCACATGTATTCAATATCACAGGCATTTTTAGACATTTTGCACGTTTGGATTAGGAATTATCTTGGAATACATTTTTATTGCTTTTTTCGCATTATCTCAGGATTCTAAGTACATTACTGTCAAATTGAGTAACAAATCAAATTTTGTTTTTGCAAACCTTACCAAATGTTTTTTTTTTTCAGGAAAACTCTTGAAGATGCATTTCTTCAGGCATTATTAGACATTTTGCATGTGTATTTTTGGAGTTATGTTTCAAAAACTGTCATTTTGAGTGTGACCAATATGAGGCCAGTAAAATATAATATTTGTATTAGTGATTCTTTCCAAAACACCTGATTCTGCTTAAACTTACATAAATTCAATATTAAAGGCTTTTTAAGACACATTTCATATTTGGTTTTGGAGTTATGATTATAAACCTTTCATATTTAGTATGACACTTACAGTGTTATATTGAATAATAAAACTAACTTGTGTCTTTGCAAACCTTACAAAATATCATTTTTCTAGTAAAACTAACAAAAAAACATATCTCTAGGCATTATTAGCCTTTTTGCATGTGTTGTTTAGAAGTTATGTTTGAATACATTTTTATTGCTTTTTTCGCATTATCTCAGGATTCTAAGACTATTATAGTCATATTGAGTAAAAAACTACTTTTTGCATTTGCAAGATTTAAAAAAGCATATGTTTCTAGTAAAACTCCCAAAGATGCATTATTTCAGGCATTATTAGCCATTTTTAATGTGTGGTGTAGGTGTTATGTTTAAATAACTGTCATATTGAGTGTTACAGTATACAGTCATATTGATTAAAACCTCATTTTTGTATTTGCAAACCATTGAAAAACAACTGTATCTAGTAAAACTCACATGTATTCAATATCACAGGCATTTTTAGACATTTTGCACGTTTGGATTAGGAATTATGTTGGAATACATTTTTATTGCTTTTTTCGCATTATCTCAGGATTCTAAGTACATTACTGTCAAATTGAGTAATAAATCAAATTTTGTTTTTGCAAACCTTACCAAATGTTTTTTTTTCTGGAAAACTCTCGAAGATGCATTTCTTCAGGCATTATTAGACTATTTGCATGTGTATTTTTGGAGTTATGTTTAAAAAAATGTCATTTTGAGTGAGACCAATATGAGGCCAGTAAAATCTAATATTTGTATTTGTGATTCTTTCCAAAATACCTGATTCTGCTAAAACTTACATAAATTCAATATTAAAGGCTTTTTAAGACAAATTTCATATTTGGTTTTGGAGTTATGATTATAACCCTTTCATATTTAGTATGACAGTTACACTGTTATATTGAATAAAAAACTAACTTGTGTCTTTGCAAACCTTACAAAAGATCATTGTTCTAGTAAAACTAACAAAAAAACTTATCTCTAGGCATTATTAGCCATTTTGCATGTGTTGTTTAGAAGTTATGTTTGAATACATTTTTATTGCTTTTTTCGCATTATCTCAGGATTCTAAGACTATTATAGTCATATTGAGTAAAAAACTACTTTTTGCATTTGCAAGATTTAAAAAAGCATATGTTTCTAGTAAAACTCCCAAAGATGCATTATTTCAGGCATTATTAGCCATTTTTAATGTGTGGTTTAGGAGTTATGTTTAAATAACTGTCATATTGAGTGTAACAGTATACAGTCATATTGATTAAAACCTCATTTTTGTATTTGCAAACCATTGAAAAACAACTGTATCTAGTAAAACTCACATGTATTCAATATCACAGGCATTTTTAGACATTTTGCACGTTTGGATTAGGAGTTATGTTGGAATACATTTTTATTGCTTTTTTCGCATTATCTCAGGATTCTAAGTACATTACTGTCAAATTGAGTAAAAAAATACTTTTTGCATTTGCAAGATTTAAAAAAGCATATGTTTCGAGTAAAACTCCCAAAGATGCATTATTTCAGGCATTATTAGCCATTTTTCATGTGTGGTGTGGGAGTTATTTTTAAATAACCGTCATATTGAGTGTTACAGTATACAGTCATATTGAGTAAAATCTCATTTTTGTATTTGCAAACCATAAAAAAACAACTGTATCTAGTAAAACTCACATGTATTCAATATCACAGGCAGTTTTAGACATTTTGCACGTTTGGATTAGGAATTATGTTGGAATACATTTGTATTGCTTTTTTCGCATTATCTCAGGATTCTAAGTACATTTTTGTCAAATTGAGTAACAAATCAAATTTTGTTTTTGCAAACCTTACCATTTTTTTTTTTTTCAGGAAAACTCTTGAAGATGCATTTCTTCAGGCATTATTAGACATTTCGCATGTGTATTTTTGGAGTTATGTTTCAAAAACTCTCATTTTGAGTGTGACCAATATGAGGCCAGTAAAATCTAATATTTGTAATTGTCAACCTTTCCAAAATACCTGATTCTTGTAAAACTTACATAAATTCAATATTAAAGGCTTTTTAAGACAAATTTCATATTTGGTTTTGGAGTTATGATTATAAACCTTTCATATTTAGTATGACAGTTACACTGTTATATTGAATAAAAAAACTAACTTTTGTCTTTGCAAACCTTACAAAAGATCATTTTTCTAGTACAACTAACAAAAAAACATATCTCTGGGTATTATTAGCCATTTTGCATGTGTTGTTTAGAAGTTATGTTTGAATACATTTTTATTGCTTTGTTCGCATTATCTCAGGATTCTAAGACTATAATAGTCATATTGAGTAAAAAACTACTTTTTGCATTTGCAAGATTTAAAAAAGCATATGTTTCTAGTAAAACTCCCAAAGATGCATTATTTCAGGCATTATTAGCCATTCTTCATGTGTGGTGTAGGAGTTATGTTTAAATAACTGTCATATTGAGTGTTACAGTATACAGTCATATTGATTAAAACCTCATTTTTGTATTTGCAAACCATTGAAAAACAACTGTATCTAGTAAAACTAACATGTATTCAATATCACAGGCATTTTTAGACATTTTGCACGTTTGGATTAGGAATTATGTTGGAATAAATTTTTATTGCTTTTTTCACATTATCTCAGGATTCTAAGTACATTACTGTCAAATTGAGTAACAAATCAAATTTTGTTTTTGCAAACCTTACCAAATGTTTTTTTTTTCTGGAAAACTCTCGGAGATGCATTTCTTCAGGCATTATTAGACTATTTGCATGTGTATTTTTGGAGTTATGTTTCAAAAAATGTCATTTTGAGTGTGACCAATATGAGGCCAGTAAAATCTAATATTTGTATTTGTCAAAGTTTCCAAAATACCTGATTCTGCTAAAACTTACATAAATTCAATATTAAAGGCTTTTTAAGACACATTTCATATTTGGTTTTGGAGTTATGATTATAAACCTTTCATATTTAGTCTGACAGTTACACTGTTATATTGAATAAAACAACTAACTTGTGTCTTTCCAAACTTACAAAAGATCATTTTTCTAGTACAACTAACCAAAATACAGATCTCTAGGCATTATTAGCCATTTTGCATGTGTTGTTTAGAAGTTATGTTTGAATACATTTTTATTGCTTTTTTCGCATTATCTCAGGATTGTAAGACTATTATAGTCACATTGAGTAAACAACTACTTTTTGCATTTGCAAGATTTAAAAAAGCATATGTTTCAAGTAAAACTCCCAAAGATGCATTATTTCAGATATTATTAGCTATTTATCATGTGTGGTGTAGGAGTTATGTTTAAATAACTGTCATATTGAGTGTTACAGTATACAGTCATATTGAGTAAAACCTCATTTTTGTATTTGCAAACCATAGAAAAACAACTGTATCTAGTAAAACTCACAAGTATTCAATATCACAGGCATTTTAGACATTTTGCACGTTTGGATTAGGAATTATGTTGGAATACATTTTTATTGCTTTTTTCGCATTATCTTATGATTCTAAGTACATTACTGTCAAATGGAGTAACAAATCAAATTTTGTTTTTGCAAACCTTACCAAATGTTTTTTTTTTCAGGAAAACTCTCGAAGATGCATTTCTTCGGGCATTATTAGACATTTTGCATGTGTATTTTTGGAGTTATGTTTCAAAAACTGTCATTTTGAGTGTGACCAATATGAGGCCAGTAAAATCTAGTATTTGTATTTGTGATTCTTTCCAAAATACCTGATTCTGCTAAAACTTACATAAATTCAATATTAAAGGCTTTTTAAGACAAATTTCATATTTGGTTTTGGAGTTATGATAATAAACCTTTCATATGTAGTATGACAGTTACACTGTTATATTGAATAAAAAAAACTAACTTGTGTCTTTGCAAACCTTACAAAAGATCATTTTTCTAGTACAACTAACAAAAAAACATATCTCCAGCTATTATTAGCCATTTTGCATATGTTGTTTAGAAGTTATGTTTGAATATATTTTTATTGCTTTTTTCGCATTATCTCAGGATTCTAAGACTATAATAGTCATATTGAGTAAAAAACTACTTTTTGCATTTGCAAGATTTAAAAAAGCATATGTTTCTAGTAAAACTCCCAAAGATGCATTATTTTAGGCATTATTAGCCATTCTTCATGTGTGGTGTAGGAGTTATGTTTAAATAACTGTCATATTGAGTGTTACAGTATACAGTCATATTGATTAAAACCTAATTTTTGTATTTGCAAACCATTGAAAAACAACTGTATCTAGTAAAACTCACATGTATTCAATATCACAGGCATTTTTAGACATTTTGCACGTTTGGATTAGGAATTATGTTGGAATACATTTTTATTGCTTTTTTCGCATTATCTCAGGATTCTAAGTACATTACTGTCAAATTGAGTAACAAATCAAATTTTGTTTTTGCAAACCTTACCAAATGTTTTTTTTTTCAGGAAAACTCTTGAAGATGCATTTCTTCAGGCATTATTAGACATTTTGCATGTGTATTTTTGGAGTTATGTTTCAAAAACTGTCATTTTGAGTGTGACCAATATGAGGCCAGTAAAATCTAATATTTGTATTTGTGATTCTTTCCAAAATACCTGATTCTGGTAGAACTTACATAAATTCAATATTAAAGGCTGTTTAAGACAAATTTCATATTTGGTTTTGGAGTTATGATTATAAACCTTTCATATTTAGTATGACAGTTACACTGTTATATTGAATAAAAAAACTAATTTGTGTCTTTGCAAACCTTACAAAAGATCATTGTTCTAGTACAACTAACAAAAAAACATATCTCTGGGCATTATTAGCCATTTTGCATGTGTTGTTTAGAAGTTGTGTTTGAATACATTTTTATTGCTTTTTTCGCATTATCTCAGGATTCTAAGACTATTATAGTCATATTGAGTAAAAAACAACTTTTTGCATTTGCAAGATTTAAAAAAGCATATGTTTCTAGTAAAACTCCCAAAGATGCATTATTTCAGGCATTATTAGCCATTTTTATTGTGTGGTGTAGGAGTTATGTTTAAATAACTGTCATATTGAGTGTTACAGTATACAGTCATATTGATTAAAACCTCATTTTTGTATTTGCAAACCATTGAAAAACAACTGTATCTAGTAAAACTCACATGTATTGAATATCACAGGCATTTTTAGACATTTTGCACGTTTGGATTAGGAATTATGTTGGAATACATTTTTATTGCTTTTTTCGCATTATCTCAGGATTCTAAGTACATTACTGTCAAATTGAGTAACAAATCAAATTTTGTTTTTGCAAACCTTACCAAATGTTTTTTTTCTGGAAAACTCTCCAAGATGCATTTCTTCAGGCATTATTAGACTATTTGCATGTGTATTTTTGGAGTTATGTTTCAAAAAATGTCATTTTGAGTGTGACCAATATGAGGCCAGTAAAATCTAATATTTGTATTTGTGATTCTTTCCAAAATACCTGATTCTGGTAGAACTTACATAAATTCAATATTAAAGGCTGTTTAAGACAAATTTCATATTTGGTTTTGGAGTTATGATTATAAACCTTTCATATTTAGTATGACAGTTACACTGTTATATTGAATAAAAAAACTAATTTGTGTCTTTGCAAACCTTACAAAAGATCATTGTTCTAGTACAACTAACAAAAAAACATATCTCTGGGCATTATTAGCCATTTTGCATGTGTTGTTTAGAAGTTGTGTTTGAATACATTTTTATTGCTTTTTTCGCATTACCTCAGGATTCTAAGACTATTATAGTCATATTGAGTAAAAACTACTTTTTGCATTTGCAAGATTTAAAAAAGCATATGTTTCGAGTAAAATTCCCAAAGATGCATTATTTCAGGCATTATTAGCCATTTTTCATGTGTGGTGTAGGAGTTATGTTTAAATAACTGTCATATTGAGTGTTACAGTGTACAGTCACATTGAGTAAAACCTCATTTTTGTATTTGCAAACCATAGAAAAACAACTGTATCTAGTAAAACTCACAAGTATTCAATATCACAGGCATTTTTAGACATTTTGCACGTTTGGATTTAGAATTATGTTGGAATACATTTTTATTGCTTTTTTCGCATTATCTTATGATTCTAAGTACATTACTGTCAAATTGAGTAACAAATCAAATTTTGTTTTTGCAAACCTTACCAAATGTTTTTTTTTCTGGAAAACTCTCGAAGATGCATTTCTTCAGGCATTATTAGACTATTTGCATGTGTATTTTTGGAGTTATGTTTAGAAAAAATTTCATTTTGAGTGTGACCAATATGAGGCCAGTAAAATCTAATATTTGTATTTGTCAACCTTTCCAAAATACCTGATTCTGCTAAAACTTACATAAATTCAATATTAAAGGCTTTTTAAGACAAATTTCATATTTGGTTTTGGAGTTATGATTATAAACCTTTCATATTTAGTATGACAGTTACACTGTTATATTGAATAAAAAAACTAATTTGTGTCTTTGCAAACCTTACAAAAGATCATTGTTCTAGTACAACTAACAAAAAAACATATCTCTGGGCATTATTAGCCATTTTGCATGTGTTGTTTAGAAGTTGTGTTTGAATACATTTTTATTGCTCTTTTCGCATTATCTCAGGATTCTAAGACTATTATAGTCATATTGAGTAAAAAACTACTTTTTGCATTTGCAAGATTTAAAAAAGCATATGTTTCGAGTAAAACTCCCAAAGATGCATTATTTCAGGCATTATTAGCCATTTTTCATGTGTGGTGTAGGAGTTATGTTTAAATAACTGTCATATTGAGTGTTACAGTGTACAGTCACATTGAGTAAAACCTCATTTTTGTATTTGCAAACCATAGAAAAACAACTGTATCTAGTAAAACTCACATGTATTCAATATCACAGGCATTTTTAGACATTTTGCAAGTTTGGATTAGGAATTATGTTGGAATACATTTTTATTGCTTTTTTCGCATTATCTCAGGATTCTAAGTACATTACTGTCAAATTGAGTAACAAATCAAATTTTGTTTTTGCAAACCTTACCAAATGTTTTTTTTTTCAGGAAAACTCTTGAAGATGCATTTCTTCAGGCATTATTAGACATTTTGCATGTGTATTTTTGGAGTTATGTTTCAAAAACTGTCATTTTGAGTGTGACCAATATGAGGCCAGTAAAATCTAATATTTGTATTTGTGATTCTTTCCAAAATACCTGATTCTGGTAGAACTTACATAAATTCAATATTAAAGGCTGTTTAAGACAAATTTCATATTTGGTTTTGGAGTTATGATTATAAACCTTTCATATTTAGTATGACAGTTACACTGTTATATTGAATAAAAAAACTAATTTGTGTCTTTGCAAACCTTACAAAAGATCATTGTTCTAGTACAACTAACAAAAAAACATATCTCTGGGCATTATTAGCCATTTTGCATGTGTTGTTTAGAAGTTGTGTTTGAATACATTTTTATTGCTTTTTTCGCATTATCTCAGGATTATAAGACTATTATAGTCATATTGAGTAAAAAACTACTTTTTGCATTTGCAAGATTTAAAAAAGCATATGTTTCTAGTAAAACTCCCAAAGCTGCATTATTTCAGGCATTATTAGCCATTTTTAATGTGTGGTGTAGGAGTTATGTTTAAATAACTGTCATATTGAGTGTTACAGTATACAGTCATATTTATTAAAACCTCATTTTTGTATTTGCAAACCATTGAAAAACAACTGTATCTAGTAAAACTCACATGTATTGAATATCACAGGCATTTTTAGACATTTTGCACGTTTGGATTAGGAATTATGTTGGAATACATTTTTATTGCTTTTTTCGCTTTATCTCAGGATTCTAAGTACATTACTGTCAAATTGAGTAACAAATCAAATTTTGTTTTTGCAAACCTTACCAAATGTTTTTTTTTCTGGAAAACTCTCGAAGATGCATTTCTTCAGGCATTATTAGACTATTTGCATGTGTATTTTTGGAGTTATGTTTAAAAAAATGTCATTTTGAGTGTGACCAATATGAGGCCAGTAAAATCTAATATTTGTATTCGTCAACCTTTCCAAAATACCTGATTCTGCTAAAACTTACATAAATTCAATATTAAAGGCTTTTTAAGACAAATTTCATATTTGGTTTTGGAGTTATGATTATAAACCCTTCATATTTAGTATGACAGTTACACTGTTATATTGAATAAAAAAACTAATTTGTGTCTTTGCAAACCTTACAAAAGATCATTTTTCTAGTAAAACTGACAAAAAAACATATCTCTGGGCATTATTAGCCATTTTGCATGTGTTGTTTAGAAGTTATGTTTGAATACATTTTTATTGCTTTTTTCGCATTATCTCAGGATTCTAAGACTATTATAGTCATATTGAGTAAAAAACAACTTTTTGCATTTGCAAGATTTAAAAAAGCATATGTTTCTAGTAAAACTCCCAAAGATGCATTATTTCAGGCATTATTAGCCATTTTTAATGTGTGGTTTAGGAGTTATGTTTAAATAACTGTCATATTGAGTGTTACAGTATACAGTCATATTGAGTAAAACCTCATTTTTGTATTTGCAAACCATTGAAAAACAACTGTATCTAATAAAACTCACATGTATTCAATATCACAGGCATTTTTAGACATTTTGCACGTTTGGATTAGGAATTATGTTGGAATAAATTTTTATTGCTTTTTTTGCATTATCTCAGGATTCTAAGTACATTTTTGTCGAATTGAGTAACAAATCAAATTTTGTTTTTGCAAACCTTACCAAATGTTTTTTTTTTCAGGAAAACTCTTGAAGATGCATTTCTTCAGGCATTATTAGACATTTTGCATGTGTATTTTTGGAGTTATGTTTCAAAAACTGTCATTTTGAGTGTGACCAATATGAGGCCAGTAAAAATCTAATATTTGTATTTGTCAACCTTTTCAAAATACCTAATTCTGCTAAAACTTACATAAATTCAATATTAAAGGCTTTTTAAGACAAATTTCATATTTGGTTTTGGAGTTATGATTATAAACCTTTCATATTTAGTATGACAGTTACACTGTTATATTGAATAAAAAAACTAATTTGTGTCTTTGCAAACCTTACAAAAGATAATTTTTCTAGTAAAACTAACAAAAAAACATATCTTTGGGCATTATTAGACATTTTGCATGTGTTGTTTAGAAGTTATGTTTGAATACATTTTTATTGCTTTTTTCGCATTATCTCAGGATTCTAAGACTATTATAGTCATATTGAGTAAAAAACTACTTTTTGCATTTGCAAGATTTAAAAAAGCATATGTTTCTAGTAAACTCCCAAAGAGGCATTATTTCAGGCATTATTAGCCATTTTTAATGTGTGGTGTAGGAGTTATGTTTAAATAACTGTCATATTGAGTGTTACAGTGTACAGTCACATTGATTAAAACCTCATTTTTGTATTTGCAAACCATTGAAAAACAACTGTATCTAGTAAAACTAACATGTATTGAATATCACAGGCATTTTTAGATATTTTGCACGTTTGGATTAGGAATTATGTTGGA